>NC_066558.1:4566779-4569279 GCF_024679095.1 Eriocheir sinensis
TAAATAGGTTGATAGATGCGCATTGATAGATAACTAGACAAAGAGAGATAAACGTAAATAGATAAATAGGTAAACATATACGGTCAGAGAGATAATGAGATAGACAGACAAGTAGATGGATAGATAGACAGATAGATAGAGAAACTGATAGAAAGGCAATGATTCTGGTAAACACTAGACCGATATAAGTATGCCAACGCTGCACTAAATTTATCTTTTTTTTTGTATGTAATGTTAGAGTCTAGTTGCTTCAGACGCTAAATAAAGAAAATGAGGTCGATGAGAAATAAGAGGAGGAGGAGGAGGAAGAGGAGGAATAGAAGAGGTAGAGGTAATAATTCAAGTGTAAGAAGATATGAAGGAGTACAATTAATATGAAAACAGAGAGAGAGAGAGAGAGAGAGAGAGAGAGAGAGAGAGAGAGAGAGAATGGTAATGAGAATGAGATAGCAGTAATCGTAGGAGTGTTTATGGCAAGTAAGAAGCATAGAATATAAAGTAATGTATTTCGTTTTCTTTTGGTCATCTCCAGAGAGCGGCGCTGGCAGAAAACGAAGTCCACACACTGAAGGAACAACTCGAGAACGTCAAGTGCCAGAAAATCGTCAAGGAAAGCAACAACAACAACAGCAACAACAACAACAACATCAACAGCAGCACCAGCCCCAGCATCCTCAACAACAACAACAACAGCATCAATGGGAACAGCCTGAGTAGCAGCATCAACAGCATCAACAACAACAACACAACCTCCACCACCACCACTACCTCTTCTTCTGCCTCCTCCTCCTCCTCCGCCTCCATCTCCGCCTCCGCCGCGACCACCACCACCACAACCACCACCTCCACGTCCGAGACAGGAAGTGAACTGGTTGACTCGTCTGAGGTCAGCGAGAGACTGGGTAGAAAGACCCCCATGGAGGAGATCATAATGTCGAAAGAAAAAGAGGTGAGTACAGCCTATTTAAAAAAAACAACCTCCCCCCCCCTCCCCCTCCCCCCCCAAAAAAAAAAGTTAGGAAAAAAAAGGTGGATGCGATTTTTTTCGACTCAAGTTTTTTGCTTCATGGATTTTTTGAGATGTATTTTTTCCTCACTTTTTTTCCTCCCTTCCCCCCCTTTTTTTAGGCGAATATTTATGAGTTTTGTGTTTTTTTCTGCTGTATTTGGTTTTTTTCCAGTGTTGTTTAAATCATTCCAGTGAGTCGAGGTTGTTGGTTTTTTTTTTTTTTTTTTTTTTTTTTCCTTTAATTTTTGTCTTTATATTTCCAGGTTGATAGACAGGTTCGAAACGCGGTATTCAGTCCGTGTCTCGTTACATTCTCGGCTTAAAATCAAAAAATAAAAACAATATCCGTGTCATAAAACGAAGAAAAAAAAAAAAAAAAAAAAAAAAAAAACTATCCGTGTCTCGCTTCATTCTCGGCTTCAAAACAAAATAAAAACAACATCCGTGAAATAAAACGAAGAAGAAACAAAACAAAACAGAAAACAAAAAAAGAAACTGTGATGACTTAGCAACGCGAATCTTACATGTCTCAGATTACGTGACAAGGGAGAAGGAATGAAAAAGAGAAAGAAAGAAAAGAAAAAAACTAGTGTAGATTAATATGGTTGAGTTTCATGTATTACTGAGTGCGTTGTGTTTTGTTTTGCTGTTTCTTATTTTCTTCTTCTTCCTTTTCTTCTTCTGTGGTTGTTTTACATGTGTTACTGTGTTGTGTTTTGTCTTCTTTCTTCTTCTTCTTCTTCTTCTTTTTGTTCTTCTTTTCATATATATTCATCTTTATCAACAAAGTCTTTAGTGTATTTGCGTATCATCATATTCATCTTTTACTACTACTACTACATCTACTACTACTACTACTACTACTACTACTACTACTACTACTACTACTACTATTACTACTATTACTACTACTACTACGACATAAAAGATACCTCCACCCATGTTTATTTTTTTCTGACACATAACTACTACTACTACTATACTTCTCCTTCTACTACCATCCACAACTACTTTACATCTACTCCAGCTACTTCTCTCCTCCTCCTCCTCCTCCTCAGACAATGCCGGGCCGTGACATGCGTGCGATGAGGCGGATTCAAGGGACATGATATAGTTCTGTATTAATCTCGATGACGATGACAGTATTGCCCTCAGAGATTACTAATTCGACCTCTGTATTGATGTGCTTACTGGCGAGGCTGCGTCATGATGCTCCGTGTGTGTGTGTGTGTGTGTGTGTGTGTGTGTGTGTGTGTGTGTGTAGTCATGTGTGTACTGGTTTGTCTCTTAAATCTACACACACACACACACACACAAACACACACACACACACACACACACACACACACATACTTAAATCAGACTAATTCCTCCATCCCTTCATAAAAAGCGAGTTAGAAAAACATTAAAAAACATGAAGTAAAAAATGAAAGACCAAAAACGTTTAAAATATGGGAGATAGAAAACCAGCGAATTGAAAAAAAGGGAGAC
>NC_066558.1:4574279-4591779 GCF_024679095.1 Eriocheir sinensis
TTTTTTTTATATTCTCTTTCTGCTTCTTTTCTTGTCCTCTGCTTCCTTTTCCTCTTCTTCTTCTTCTTCTTCATCTTCTCACACAACCTTCTCTTTTTTCCTCCTCCTCCTCCTCCTCCTCCTCCTCCTCCTATTTTCCTGTTTCTTGTCCTGTTTCTTCTTCTTCCCACACTACCTCTCCTTCCTTACATCCTCCTCCTCCTCCTCCCCCTTTCTTTTTTTTTCTCCACTTCCTAAAGAGAAAACTGGCAGCGATCTTTAATGGCAAACTTATTGGTCCAAATTCTAGTGGAAATTACCCAAGTGGCTGCCTTTTCTCTCTCTCTCTCTCTCTCTCTCTCTCTCTCTCTCTCTCTCTCTCTCTCTCTCTGCTGTTATTTTTTTCCCTATCATTGTCTTTATATTTATTTCCATCTACACTTTCTTCCCTTCCTCCCTTCTTCTTCCTCTTCTGCAGCTTAATATCAGCTATCTTCCTTATATCTCCTCGCCACACAAGAATATCCTTACAAGCACTTCAAGAACCTTTACTAATTGATAAAGTGAAATAATGTCTAAGAATATGCGTCCAGGGCCTTCAATACCCACTCCGTCCCTTCCCCCGGGCACCAGAAATTCAACTTCAAATATTTATTAGAACGGGGGGGGAATACAAAAGATGGGTGGGGTGTACATACCTAGATCCTAAAAAAAATAATAAAATCTAAGTATATACGGAAAATAGCGAGGAAAAGTACAGAGAGGTAAGGGGGGGTCGCATTATGAGATATTTCGTCACCCAAGTTCACCTATTTGACAAGGCTTTCCTAGGAGTTTGGGGCATTTCCAGGAGTAGTTTTATGACCCTGGTGGTAGTTTGACCCTTCCTCTGTACCATGAACCTAAGAAACACATTTTTGACAAGGCTTTCCTAGGAGTTTGGGGCATTTCCAGGAGTAGTTTTATGACCCTGGTGGTAGTTTGACCCTTCCTCTGTACCGTGAACCTAAAGAAACACGCATTAGAACCCGATTGATCCTCTCTTTGATGTTTAGTAATAGCTGATGTGACAAGCGAACGTGCCCTGTGATACCAACCAGGGTCATCACTTCTTCTTCTTCTTCTTGTCATCCTCGCCACGCCGCCCTTTATAGCTCTCCCTGGTAGTGCATCGCAGGGATCGTACCGGAACGCAGCGGCCAGACGCACGATACACCGCCGCGGAGGGAGCCCGGCCATGAAGATCAAAGTAGCTGGCTCGAGTCGGCTCCGGAAAAGTGGGAGATACATTAGAGCTCCCAAAACGCCCCGCTTTTAAACAGAAATTGTCGATAATGTTTATTTTCCCCGTCGGCGGAGGTTCGGGAAGGGCTCAGAGGCACGGTTCGTTTCGGCTCGACTCGCGACTCTCCGACTGCCGCGACTCCCCTGCAATTTAGTGCCGCCGCTGGACCCACCTCTCGTCTTTTGGGGCACGTTCATGGTTCCTATTGGCCCTCCCTCCCTCCTTCCCTTCCACTCCACCTCCCCTTCCTTCTGTTTCCACTATGTTCTCTCTTCGTTACATAAGAACATAAGAACGTATGGAGTCTGCAAGCCCCCTCTACTCCTTTCCCAGTCCTCTACCATGAATCCAATTGCCCCTTCCTCCCTTCTTCCTTCCTTCCTTCCCTACCACTCCACCTCCCCTTCCTTCTCTTTTCTTTATGTTCTCTCTTCTCTTCCCTCTCTACTCCTTTCCCAATCCTCCTCCATGACTCCAATTGCCATCCCTTCCTCCCCCTTTCCCTCTACCCTTCACCTTTCCTTTTTTTTATTTCTCTTGTTCTCCTATCTTCTTTTACCTCCTGTCTCTTTTCCATCCCTTTCTTCTCCTCCCTCCCATCCATTTCCTCCTCTTCTCCCCTTTTACCTCCTCTCTCTTCTCCTCTTCTCCATTCCTCTCTTCCAACCCCCTTTTTTTATTCCTTCCTTGCCTACTCTCCATTTTTTATACATCTCTTCTTCTTCACAATCTCTTCCTCCTCCTCCTCCTCCTCCTCCTCCTCCTCCTCCTCTTCCATCCTTGTCTTCTTCCTCCTTCAGTCACATCTTCCTCCTCTTCCTTTCTCTCCTCCCTCCATTTTTAGTTGAGACACATTTCGTGAGAGCGGTGTGTGTGTGTGTGTGTGTGTGTGTGTGTGTGTGTGTGTGTGTGTACTCTTAAAACGCACAGTAGAAGCAAGATCAAGTCATTTTTTTCCTCTTTTCTTCCCTCTTTTTTTTTCCTTTTCCAAATAATTTTATCCCGAAAAGAGAATTGGAAAAATGGTCCATCGGTGCGTGTCTCTTTAATCTTTTTTTTCTTTTTTTTTCCTTTCTCTTTTATCTTTCTTTTTTTCTTCCTCTTTAGGGCCTTGTGGGTCTGAATTGGCTGGTAATGAGGGAGGGTCAGTAGCTTCCCAAGAGAGAGAGAGAGAGAGAGAGGGAGAGGGAGAAGGGTCAGAACTGGTCAATGGTTCCAAACTTTCCTTCTTTTTTCTCTCTCTCTCTCTCTCTCTCTCTCTCTCTCTCTCTCTCTCTCTCTCTCTCTCTCTCTCTCTCTCTCTCTCTCTCTCTCTCTCTCTCTCTCTCTCATCCGGGTGGCTACAGGACGTCTTAAGAATAAACGGAAATGGTTGATGGGAATTTTGCCTGAAGATGAGAGTTGTGGGATTGGTGTGTGTGTGTGTGTGTGTGTGTGTGTGTAGGGAGTATATGGTTAATGGAAAGACGTAGTGTGTATAGAATAAATGAAGAGGAGGAGGAGGAGGAAGAGGAGGAGGAGGAGGAGGAGGAGGAGGAGGAGTTTTCGTGGGTCCTTTACAAAGTTTCCGGAATCGTTATTTACTTGTTTGTTTGTTTTCTTCTGATATTTTTTGTTCTTGTTTTTTCTTTTCTTTTTTATTACTCATCTTAGTCTTAACCCGCTGGTCTGTTTTTTTGTGTTTCCGTTTAACACACACACACACACACACACACACACACACACACACACACACACGGGAAAACAGCACTTAACACTACAAGTCACTTAGGGTGTGTTTCCTCTCCTCCTCCTCCTCCTCCTCCACCTCCTCCACCTCCTCCTCCTCCTCCTCCTCCTCCTCCTCCTCCTCCTCCTCCCTTCCCGACCCGATTTTCCCCTCACTACAAATTAACTGTTGATCGGCTCTCTTCCGCCTCCCCGACATGCTCTGGGGGGGAGGGGGGTAGGGAGAGACAGATGGGGGAGTTAAAGGAAAGAGGGGAGGGTGGGGATGGAGTAAGAGGGAAGGAGAGGAGATGGGAAAGGGAGAGTGAGGGGAATGAGGGGAGGATATGAGGGGGGGGTTGCAGCAAAGGGGAGAGATGGGGAGGGAAAGAGAAATGAAAAGGGGGGGGGTGATAGGGGAGAGAAGGGAGAGGTGGGTGAAAAGAGTGAAGGGGAAGAAAGGGGGATGGGAATGTGGGATAGAGTGAAAGAGAGAGAGAAGACGGAATGGGACGGGACGGGAGAGGGAGGGAAAAGAAAAGGGGGATGGGAGGGTGGGGTAGAGGAAGAGGAAGAGAGGGAAGGGGAGGAAGAGAGAAATGGGGAGATAGATTGAGGGGTTGTTTTATGGGGGAGGAAAGGAAGGGTGAGGGGAGAGATATGGCTGTGGAGGAAAGGAGAAGGGGAGAGAGAGAGAGGAAGGGAAGAGAGAGAGAGAGAGAGTATTAACTTTCCCTGTATTTCTATTTGTTGTTGTTGTTGTTGTTGTACTTTCCGTGTCCTGTAAGTCGATCCAAAAGTGATCAAGAAAGTTTAAGGACAAGTTTTTTTTCTAATTTCCCTCATTCTCCGTTAATCTCCCAAACTTTATTTTTTATTTGTCTTTCTCTTTAAGTAAACCCAAAATAAAAGACCTTACGAAGTTTTAGAGGGAAGTTTAATGTCTTTTTTTTCTGTTTCTCTTTTGATATTTTTTCACGATTTTCGGTTCCAGTTTATTTTTCTTATTTTTTCCTCAATTTTTTCCCTTTTCCTCATTTTTTAACTTTATTTACTTCTATTTTCCTTTTATTTAGGTTATTCATCTTTTTATCTTTTCCTTATCTATATTTTTCTTCATTTTGTCTAAAGTCTAATATTAAGTTATCTTTAGTATATTCCTTGTTTCCATATTTTTTCTTTATTTTCCATTTATTTTCCTATATTATCATAAACTTTCATTATTTTACCTTTTCTTATTTATTTTGTGTTATATTCCTTCAGATACCTTCATTAAATTTCCCTCATTTATCATATTTCTTCGTTTTATCCTCAGTCTAATTCATCTTGTGTTCTATTCCTTCATTTTCCTTCACTTTTCTTTCTTTTCCTTCATATATTTCCTCTTTATCATCTTCTTCCTTCTATTTGTCTTCAGGCTAATTCATCTCGCTTCTCTCCCTTTTCCTCTATTTTCCTCCATATTTTTCCTCCGTCTCCAATATCTCCGTCACTTTCCCTCCTCGCAGCCACAGTTTCCTCTCCGCTTATTGCTCTTATTGTCTTCTGCCAGCCAGGGCCAATAATGGGTTCCGATCCCCCTTCAGAATTAGGTCCTCTTAATGGCCGGCCGCGTGTCAGCTGGTCAGTTAGGAAGGCGATTGGAACCCCTGGTCGTTGTCCTCACTTGTTGACATTAGCTGCCACTTCGCCATGCCCGATGCTCCTTTGTTTGCTCCTAGGTAGTGGATCCTCCTTCTGAACCACACTTCGAGTCTCGTCTTTTGGGACTATAAGAGACAGGCCGGTTAAGATTTCGTGGTTCATTCGTTTATATTTTTCTTTTTCTTTTTTCTTTTCCTACACCATTTCCTTCATTTATATTATCTTTATTTGCCTTTCTTCATTTTTCTTCAGTTTCTTCATTATTTTCTTTACTTCACTTATTTTTTCTTCATTTTTTCTTCATTCTTCATTTTATCTCTACATTCATTTCATTCTTAATTATCCTCGTTTCACTTCACTTTTTCTTCATTTCTTTCTTCATATCCTTCACTTTTTTTCATCCCTTCCCTTTCGATCCCTTAAACTTAGGATTGGATCGCATTTAAAGTAGGATCCAACGCCCTTAAGACAATGGAAGGATATCAAGTGTATTTTTGTTAAGTGGAAGAGGTTGTATTAGTGTTTTGTTGTAATTAGGAAGCGTCACTTTTTTTTTGTAGTTAATTAAGGGAAGGTGATAAGTGTGTGTGTGTGTGTGTGTGTGTGTGTGTGTGTGTGTGTGTTGTATAAGTAAAAAAAACATGTTCGTTCGTGTTCTCTTAACCTTATTTGTTTTACTTTATTTTATTTCTTCCTAAAATGGAGGGAAGGATAAAGTACATAGGGGACATTCTCTCTCTCTCTCTCTCTCTCTCTCTCTCTCTCTCTCTCTCTCTCTCTAACACACACCAACACACACACATCGTTTCATTACAAGAGAGAGAGAGAGAGAGAGAGAGAGCAGTCAACCATATAGCTACCGGTTGACCCTCACAGTCTTTCCAGTTAGTTAATGAGACCCTCCCCCCCTTCCCCCTCCCCCCCCTCCCCCCTTCTCTCTCCCTCCCTCCTCTCCCTTTCCTCCCTCACTACGACCATCACTCCCCCCATCACCACCCTTACTTGTCTCCCATCTCTCCCTTCTCTCTCCCTTCCTCCTCCCTATTCTCCCTCCCCTCCCTTAATGTTTCAATGTTTGAGTTTGCCAGCGGTGGCCATCCAGTTTCTCCCTGTTAATGGCCGCTGGACACTGTTTCCTCTCCCTTCTTTCCCTTTCTCTCCCTCCCTTTCTCTCCCTTCCTCTCTTTCTCCCTTTTTCTTTATCTTTGTCTTCTTTCGTTTTCTTCTTTGGATTTAACTCGACCTTCTAATTTTCCTCTTCTTCTTCTTATTTCTTCTTCTTCTTCTTCTTCTTCTTCTTCTTCTTCTTCCTTTACCAGTGGCTCATTTTGGCTTTCTATTTTTTGTTCCGTTCTCTCTCTCTCTCTCTCTCTCTCTCTCTCTCTCTCTCTCTCTCTCTCTCTCTCTCTCTCTCTCTCTCTCTCTCTCTCTCTCTCTCTCTCTCTCTCTCTCTCTCTCTCTCTCTCTCTCTCTCTCTCTCTCTCTCTCTCTCTCTCTCTCTCTCGCCTTTATGAATAGAAGATTAATTGTTGTATAATGTTCCTCTTCTTCGGTTCTCTTCCTTCGAACTATCTTGGTCATCATCATAGTAGTAGTAGTAGTAGTAGTAGAAGTAGTAGTAGTAGTAGTAGTAGTAGCAGTAGTAATAGACACAAACACAAACAAACACACAAACACAAACGAGACTGGAAATGACTGGGCGGGGTCGAATGGTAGGCAGGAAAGAGAGGAGGCGGCGGAGGAGGAAGAAGAAGAGGAGGAGGAGGAGGAAGAGGAGGAGGGGGGGGGGGGAAGTACTAGAGTCTGATTAGTCTTCATGTGTAAAGACTAAAAGGGACTGAGAGTATTGATGGCGGCTTTCTGGCGGCTACTAAATTTATTAAGAGAGGCTGCCAAAGGGAACCGAGCGAGGGGGAAGGAGGGGGGGGGGGGCGAGGGGGAGGGACTAAAGTATTGGGGGGTGAAAGGAATTGAAGTTAAGGAAGGGAGGATAGATTGTGGAGAGAATAGAAAGTGAAGGAAGTTAAAGATATAGAATTAAGGGAGACTAACGAAGGGAAGCTGAAAGAGGGGGAAGAAGGGACTTAAGGGAGGGTGAAAGGGAGAGAACTAAAGGAAAGGGGGATAGATTGGGGATAGAATAGGAGGTGAAGGAAATTGAGAAGCTGAGAAAAGGGAGATTGAAAAGGGAGAAAGGGAGGGAAAAAGGGAAGGAGGTGAAGGGGAGGGAATGAAAGGAAAGGGGGGTAGATTAGGGATAGAATGGGAAGGAAATTGAGACGAAGAATTTATTGAGAAGCTGAGAAAAGGGAGACTGGAAAAGGGAGAAAGGGAGGCACAAAGGGAAGGAAAGGGAGTAAGGGGAGTTAACTAAAGGAAAGGGAGGATAGATTGAGGATAGAATAGGAGATGAAGGAAATTGAGAAGCTGAGAAAAGGGAGATTGAAAAGGAGAGGGAGGCACAAAGAGAAGGAAAGGGAGTAAGGGGAGTTAACTAAAGGAAAGGGAGGATAGATTGAGGATAGAATAGGAGATGAAGGAAACTGAGAAGCTGAGAAAAGGGAGATTGAAAAGGAAAGGGAGGCACAAAGGGAAGGAAAGGGAGTAAGGGGAGTTAACTAAAGGAAAGGGAGGATAGATTGGGAATAGAATAGGTGGTGACGGAAATTGAGAAGCTGAGAAAAGGGAGATTGAAAAGGAGAGGGAGGCACAAAGAGAAGGGAGTTAGGTGAAGGAAGTTAAGATAGAGAATACATTAAGAGACTTTTTTTTACAGCAAAGGAGACAGTTCAAGGGCATAAAAAAAAAAGGAACAACAATGAAAAAAAATCGCTTCTCACTGCTCCTAAATAGAGTTAGAGGAGTGTCCGAAAGATGGGTCAATTTCGGGAGGAGGGACTGATAAAAGGAAAATTGGAAAAGGGAGAAAGGGAGTTAGCAAGGAGTAAATTTTAAGGCTGAGGGGAGTTAAGGATTCCAGGTTGATTTAAGGAACTGGAGGGAATCGATAAGTAATTTTTTTGTGGTCAAACGAGGGATCAGCGTAAATAAAATATGAACTCCTAATGATATGAGGAACCTAATGAGATGAAGTTTGGGGTTTTATGAAGAAAGAATGTGAAAATAAAACAACATTAGAGAGTTTGTACATAGAAGTTAAGGATTTTAAGAGGATATAAAGGAAAATAAATGCAAACTATAAATAAGATAAGGAAGTTAGTTGATGAAGTTTTAGATCTTTTAATAACTTAGACGATGCAAAGAATAATAAAGCATGGAAATAAAAAAAAAGGAAACTGGGATATTAAGGAAGGGAGTAAGCAAAGAGAAATAGAGGATGGGGTCAGTGGGGGGGAGGGGGTCAGCAGGGGTCAATGATTGGGGGGTTGGGGGGTGGGAGGGGGCTACCGGCAGGAAAGGTCATCATCGGCTAGGCATAGAGACAAAGTGGAGGGGGGGGAGGGGGGGGAGGGGGGGTAAGAGGTACGCTAAGAGGCTGCTGACGTGTAGATGGATGTGTCGAGGGGATGCTGTAGATGATGCTGGGGAGATGATGATGGTGTGGTCTTCCTCCTCCTCCTCCTCCTCCTCCTAGTCTTCCTGTCTCTTCCTGTGGTTCTTCTTCTCTTAGTTTTCCTCTCTTCTTCTTCTTCTTCTGGTCTTATTTCTCCTCCTCCTCCTCCTTCTTCATCTCCTAGTCTTTCTTCCTCTTCCTACTCTTTCTCTTCATCTCCCTTCTATTCCTGTATGGTTTCCTCTTTTTCTCCTTTTCCTGTCTTTCGTTCTTCCGTCTCCTCCTCTTCCTCGTGTTCTCCCTCCCTTTCTTCTCCCTCACCTCTTCTTCTTCCATCTTTTCCTGGTCTTTTTTTATCTTCTTCCTCTTCCTCATTCTCCTCCTCTTCCTCTTGTCATTGCTCCTCGTATGCATCTTCCTGTTCTGTATAATTCATCTTCTTCCTCTTCCTTTCTCTTCCCCCTCTCCTCTTCCTCCTCTTCCTCTTCCTCTCGCCGCCATCAGAGGAGTCAATAACTTGGAAAATTAGGACGGGACAAATTTTTATTACTTTTTAATCCTTTGTGAGAGTCTTTGTAGCATGCAACGTCATGGGGGGGGGGGGGGGGAGAGGACGGGAGGAAAGGATGGAAGAGTGAAAGGAGGAAGGGAAAGAAGGAAAGGTTGAGGGGATGAGGGAGGGAACGTGAGGGAGGGAAGAGAAAGGAAGGAAGGAAGGAAGGGAGGAGAAGGAAAAAATAGAGGGTTGGAGGAAGGGAGGGAGGGAAGGAGGGAGAGTTGAACGGATGGATGGAGAGAGGGAGGGAGGAAAGAAGGAAGTAGAGTGAGGTAGAGAGAGATGGGAGGGAAAGGAAGAAGCGGAAAGGAAAAAATAAGTTGGAAGGGAAAATAGAGAAAAGGGAAATATGGGAGTGAAGGTAAAAAAAAAGGAAAGAGGAAGGAAGGAAAGAAGAGTAGATGGGAAAAAAAGGATGAAAGAAACAAGGATAGGAAAATAAAATAAAGGAAAAGACATGGAAAGGAAAGAAAGAAGGGAAAAAATGCGATCCGAGAGAGAGAGAGAGAGAGAGAGAGAGAGAGAGAGAGATCTACTTCCCAACCCCTCCACGTGCTGGGAATAAAGAGAATTGGAGGAAAGTAGATCGAGAGGTAAGTGAGGGAGAGGAGGAGAATGTCTACCGGGGAGAGAGAGAGAGAGAGAGAGTGAAGTGAAGGGAAGCACAGTAGACAGACAGACAAAGAAACAGAGACAGGGAGAGAAAGAGATAGAGGATCAGGCCATAGCGACGGAGGAAGGGAGGGGCAAGGGGGGCGGGGGGGGCAGGAAGGGGGTGCAAGGTTCCGGAGTAAAGATCCCTTATTCTCCCTTCATTACTATGCCGCGCCCACGCCGCCTAATGAGTGATCAGTGAGGCGTGTGTGTGGCGATGACTCCCCGCCACACGCCAGCACACACACGCACGCACACACACGCACGCACCACTCCGCAATGCACTACAACGCCTGGCAACGCAATACAGAAGAAAAGTAACACTATATCTTTTGTGGTTCTGTTTTTGTTTTGTAGTTTTTAGTTACAGAAGCTCAGGAGTGGATTGTACGATTGTGGTATTGTGTTGCGGGAAGGATTGTGATTGTGTGTTTTGTGTTGCAGGAAGGATTGTGTTTGTGTTTGTGTTTGTGTTGCGGGAAGGATTGTGTTTGTGTTTGTTTGTGTTGCGGGAAGGATTGTGATTGTGGTCTTGTGTTGCTGGTAGAGATTGTGTATGTGTGTTTGTGTTATGGGTAGTGATTGTGTGTGTTTGAGGACTTGGAAGGGAAAAGGAAGAGGAGAAAGAGATAGACGAAGAAGTGGAGGAAGAAGATTGTATAGGAGAGATATGGAGACTACAGAGGAGATAGTGAGAGAAGTGGAGGTGGAGGAGGCGATATGGTGAAGAAGTGGAGGTAGTGGAGTGGAAGAAGACTGGAGGAAAGTTGAAGGAGAAAGAAGATATAGGGAGGGAGATGAAGTGGAGGAAAGAGGTGGAAGAAGAGTCGAAGTGGAGGTAATGGAGGAGATTGGAGGAGAGAGAACAGGAGATTAGGTGGAGGGAGGAAGTGAAAGGAGACTCGAGGTGGAGAGAAAACAAAGTAGAGGTAATGGAGGAGAAGTGGAGGAGAAGGAGGAGATGTGGAGGTGACGTCATCTCCACCACACACACACACACACACACGCACACACAGAGCCAAGCCATTGATTCACAGCTGATTTGCATTATAAATATGGTGGGTTTGTGTAACTTCCGCTGGCCTCTAGGCGCCTTACCCCCCCCCCCTGCACCCCCCCCACCCCCCCTCATGCCCTGGCGAGGCTGGCTTGTGTCGGGAAGGGTGTCGCCCCCAACGAGTGGTAATGGAGCCTTGGCCCTTATGATAAACAGTCCAAGGTTGTAATTACGATGCCGTCTTGTGATAACTGAGGGGTGGGGGGGAGGGGGAGGCAGGGGGGGAGGGGGAGGGGGGGTAAGGGGACATGTTAGTGATGGTTGTAGTGTAGAAAAACGCCTTAAATTTGAGTTTCGTGCAGGATAATTTTTTTTTTTATCTGTCTCTCCCTTTCTCTCCTGTTCGCCCTCCTTCCCTCTCCTTTCCCTCCCTCCCTCCCTCCCTCCCTCCTTCCCTTCCTCCCTGTCCTCCCTCCCTGTCTCCTTCCCTTCCTCCCTTTACCCTCTTCCCTCATGTCATCCCTCCCTTTCCTCCTCCCTTCCTTCATCTCCCTCCTTCGCTCCTTTCCTTCCCTCCCTTTTCCTTCCCCTCCTTCACTCTTCTCCTTTCCTCCCTTTTCCTTCCCCATCTTAACTCCCAGCCTTTACTTCCCCCACTATTTTCCTTCCCCTCCTTCACTCCTCTCCTTCCCTCCCTTTTTCCTTCCCCTCCTACACTCCCTTCCTTTCCTTCACCCTCTTGTCTCTTATCCTCCCTTCCACCACCCATGTCATCCTCCCTCCACCCCTATCCCATCTTTCATCTCTCCATCCTTCCCTTCTTCCCTTCATCTAACCTTCTCTCCTCTCTCCCTCCTCCCTCCCTCCTTCTCTCCCTTCCCTCCCTCCTACGTTCTCTAATGTCGCTAAGTTCCCTCCGCGGTCTCGAGAACAAAGGAGTGTAGCTCTTCGTGATCTCCCTGGTAACTCCTCTTCCTCCTCCTCCTCCTCCTCCTCCTCCTCCTCCTCCTCCGCCTGTTGACAGTATGCAAAACGCCCCCGTCACCGGCAAATATAACACTTGGGTGACACTTGCAACAACGACTTTCTTATCAACGAATGGATGTTGGATTGAGTGTGGCGGGGGGGGGGGGGGGGGTGGGGTGTGTGTGTGTGTGTGTGTGTGTGTGTGTGTGTGTGTGTGTGTGTGGCATGAAGATAGATGGATGGATGGTCAGTGCGTGGGTTAGTGTTAGCATTAGTGTGTGTGTGTGTGTGTGTGTGTGTGTGTGTGTGTGTGTGTGTGCGCGAACTTTTTATGCAATACACACCCACCGACCTACCTACCCTCCCTCCTTCCCTCCTTCCCTCCACCAACCAACGAAGAAGGAGGAGGAGGAGGAGGAGGAGAGGAGTGGCCTGGCCTGCCTCGCCTGTAAACAACGCAAGCTAAACACGTCGCCTCCTACCCAACACTTGACGGCAATTATGTTCGTCTATTACTCTTGATAAATGTGAACTGCGCCCATAATTCGCTGTGAAAGGCCCAACTAAAATTGTAGCATGAATTCCAAATGATGGTCTCAAGATGATGTTTCTCTCCTCCTCCTCCTCCTCCTCCTCCTCTTCTTTATCTTCTTAT
Organism: Eriocheir sinensis; assembly: GCF_024679095.1. NCBI lineage: Eukaryota > Metazoa > Arthropoda > Malacostraca > Decapoda > Varunidae > Eriocheir > Eriocheir sinensis. Next base: position 4,586,237 of record NC_066558.1, read on the forward strand.
CTCTTCTTCTGCACAGTTTTGATGATGCTCTACCCCCCTGCTCTCCTCTCTCCTCCTCCTCTTCTTCTTTATCTTCTTTTTCCTCTTCTTCTCCTCCTGCATACTTCTCATGAAGCTGCCTCCCTCCCTCCCTCCCACCTTCCTTCTCTTCCCTCCTTCCTCCTTTCTCTCCTTCCCTCCCTACTGTCTCTCTTCTCTTCCCTCCATTCTTCTGCTTCTTCCTTCTTCCCCCTTCGTTCTATTCTCCCTTTCTCTCCTTTTCTTCTCTCCCACCCTTCTCCCTTCCTCCATGATACTCCCTCCTACCCTTCCCTCCCTTCCTTCTCCCCTTCTCTAACTTCCTCTTCCTCTACTCTCCTACCGATTATTCCCTTCCTCCTTCCAATTCCATTCTCCTATACTCCCATTTCTCTCCTTCCATTTCTTCCACCTCTCCCCTTCCTTCCCTCCCTTCCTTCACCCCTTCTCTAACTTCCTCTTCCTTTACTCTTCTCCCAATTCCATCCTCCTATATGGTCCTCCTTTCCTTCCACTCTTTCTTCCACCTCTCCCCTTCCTTCTTCCCTCCGTCAACCGCAGATCCCCTGATAGCTGACGCCGCCCTCCGCTCCTCCAAGTTCATGAAAACGAGAACACTTCTTGTCTTCCTGAAAACACGCCAGATAGAAATTGATGATGCCGGCGGCGCCCATAAGCTGCCAAGCCCCCGCGGCCGCAGAGGCGAGAGTCCCGGGCGTGGTGGCGGGCGTCTGGGTCTTGCTGGGGCTCAAGTGAGGTGGCGCCACGGCTTGTTTAATGGCCGTTTGTGCCGTTCGGTGGCCTGACCTCCATACTGATTCATGGAGTCATGCAATGTCATGCTCGTTAACAGCCGCCCCCCTCACCTCCCCTCTCTCCCCGCCCTCCCCTTCCCTCCTCTCCCCCTCGCCGCCCTCACCCTCTCCTTCCTTCCCTCACTCCGTTCTTCCCTCACCGCTCCTTTTTTTATACCTTCCCTCCCTCTCCTCCTCTCCCTCCCTCCCTCCCCCGCGAGGTTCCTGTTCTTCCTCACGCCGACGACATCTTCATGATCCTTTTTTATCCCTTTCTCTTTATCTCTTTTTGCCTCCCCGGCCCTCGCCCCCCCTCACGCCCTCTCCTTCCCGCCCTCCCTCACGCCCTCTCCTTCTTCCCGCCCTCCCTCACGCCCTCTCCTTCTTCCCGCCCTCCCTCACGCCCTCTCCTTCTTCCCGCCTTCCCTCACGCCCTCTCTTTCTTCCCGCCCTTCCTCCGCCCGCCAAGACGCGGCTCCCGGCGGCACGCTCACAGTCGCTAAATGGAATTATTTGCTCGTAACTCACTTCGGAAATTGAAATTCCCCTCAACTTGTAGGAATTTCTTGGCGGCGTCGTGACCTCCCGGCGGCCCGTCCGCTGATTGGCCGGAGACACATCGCGGCGGCGTCCCATTGGTCAGTGCCGCCCGCCGCCGCCGCCATTGGCCGCGCCGCAATAAAACAAAGGACGTCAGATACAGTTTTGGCCATTCTGAGGCCCGGCGACGTTTTATGGTTTCCAATTTCCCCTTGACCGGCCCGCGGCTCGTCTGCCTCTGATCCGCCCCTGTTTCGCGGCTCCGGCTCGCTTTTTACCGTTTTTTACCCGCGGAAATGGGCGCCTTGAGATGTCCCTTGTCACCCCCCCTCCCTCACCTCCCCCCGCCTCCCCCCCCCTCGATCCTACGACGTGGCAACAGTGGACGTCTCACCGAATTGCGTTTATGACAGTTGTGTTTGTATTGGCGGTAACACCCTCCCCCCCACCACCACCACCACCCCCTCTCCTTCCCTCCTTCCTCCCTCCTGCAGCCTCGCCTTCACCATGGAGGGATCACTTCTTGTCACAATGCAGCGCCTCCTCCTTTCCTCCTCCTTCCTCCTTCTTCCTTCATCTCCTTTTCCTCCTCCTCCTCCTCCTCCTCCTCCTCTTTACCGCCTCCCGTTTTCTTCATCTTGTTCTCGTTTATTTACTAATGCGCCTTTTTCTTTTACTCCTCCTCCTCCTCTTCCTCTTCCCTTCTTCTTCCTTCACCTCCTTTTCCTCCCTCCTCTTCCTCCTTACCGCCTCCCGTTTTCTTCATCTTGTTCTCCTTTATTTACTTATGCGCCTTTTTCTTTTACTCCTCCTCCTCTTCCCTTCTTCTCCCTTCTTCTTCCCTTCTTCTTCATCCAGTCTTCTTATCATCACCTTTATTTCTTTTTCCTTTTGTTTATCATTTTTTCCTCACGGCTAGACTTCACAATCCTCCTCCTCCTATTCTTCCTCCTCCTCCTCCTCCTCCTCCTCCTCCTCCTCCAGTTGCCAAAGCGTGGAGGGAAAGGGAGGAAAGAGACCGAGGAGGAAAAAGAAGATGAGGGTTGTTCACTTCGAAGGGGAAATTAGCGAAGATTCGTGTGAGAAAGGAAGAGAAAGAAAAGGAGGAAAAAGAGAAGAAGAGAAAGAAATGGATGACGGAAATGACGAAGCAGGTGATGACGATGATGAAGATAATCTCGACTTTGATGATAATGCAGAGTGTGTGTGTGTGTGTGTGTGTGTGTGTGTGTGTGTGTGTGTGTGTGTGTGTGTGTCGTCATCTGTGATTGCGAAGTGTTGACATTAAAACTCATCACCACAGACTTTTTTCCTCATTTACCTCCTCCTCCTCCTCCTTCACTTCCTCTCTCCCTTCCTCCTTCACCTCTACCTCCTCCTCCTCCTCCTCCTCCTCCTCCATGTCTTCCACCCATCCTCCCACCTCCTTTCTCTCTCTCCATACCCTCACTATCTTCCTCCCTTCTTCCTCCCTTTTCTTTCTCCTCCACTCATCTCCACTCCACCTCCATCTCCCCTTTCCTTTATCTTCTCGTCCTCCACCTTCTCCTCATCTCCTTTTCACCTCATCTACGTTTCCTCTTCTTCATTTCCTCGTCTGTCATCTCCTCTACTTCTCCGCCCATCATCTCCAACTCATCTCCCATTCCTCCACCTCTTCTTTCCCTCATCTCCACCTCATATCCTCCTCCATTTCACCTCCTCTTCATTTCTCCACTTCTTGAACTATTTCCTCTATTTCTTCCCTTATATACATGTCATCTCCACTTCCTCCACCATCTCTCTTTCTCTCCTCCACTTTATCTCCTTTTCTCACCTCCAGCTTCTCTCCAATGTAATCTTTTATCCAACTCCTCCACCTCTCCCTTCCTCATCTTTCCTCCACCTCATCTCCCATTCCACCACCAACTCTCTCCACCTTGTTCTCTCCACCTCCACCTCCAGCTTCTCTCCAATGCAATCTTTTATCTATCTCCACTTTTCCCTTCATCTTTCCTCCACCTCATCTCCCATTCCACCACCAACTAACTCTCCACCTTCTTTTCACCTCCACTTCACTCCACCTCACCTCCACCTCCAGCTTCTCTCCAATGCAATCCTTTATCCATCTCATCTCCCATCCCACCAACCAACTCTCTTCACCTCCACCTCGCCTCCACCTCTCCGGCGTGACGCACAACACTAATGAGAGTAAGGCGAGACACAAAAACTCGTAATAATAAAAAGCCATCAAAATGAAGCCATAGATGAAACAAAGCGATGCCGCCTGTCGCTCGCTATCTGGGGCGGAGAAAGTATAAATGCCTGAATCCGCCATGCTGATGAGGAACTATAGACGGCGAAACCCAGCTAAACAATTATTATGTACCGCGCTCTGTCCTGCACCATTTTGTCTGTCTGTCTGTCTGTCTGTCTGTCTTAACCGCGCTCTGTCATGTACCATTCTGTCTGTCTGTCTGTCTAATTAATATTTCGGTGTTTTTGATATTTTCCTGTTTTCCTGTTCGTCTCTCTCTCTCTCTCTCTCTCTCTCTCTCTCTCTCTCTCTCTCTCTCTCTCTCTCTCTCTCTCTCTCTTAATATTTCGGTGTTCTTGATATTTTCCTGTTTTCCTGTTCGTCTCTCTCTCTCTCTCTCTCTCTCTCTCTCTCTCTCTCTCTCTCTCTCTCTCTCTCTCTCTCTCTCGTTACGGTAATTCTCCCATTCCACTGTTCATTTCCCTCTCTCGCCCTCCCTCCCCCCCTTCCCCCCCTCCCTCCCCCTCTCATTCTCTCTCTGTATCTTTTTTTCTGTCTTTTTTTATGATCCGCGTCGCGTCTTCCCGCATGAATATTCATCGCGCGCCATTATTCATCGTTTTACACATCCGCCTGATGGTATTCACTGTGCTTCATAAATCATGGTTGTGATGGAGTAACCGGACGCCCCTCCTTCCCTCCCTCCTTCCCTCCTTCCCTCCGTGTCCCTTCTCTCCTTCCCTTCCCTCATATCGCGGCATTTATTAACGACTTGTAATTGTTGCCAGAGCAGCGTCGCGGCAGAAAACAAAAGAACATCGCACACACACACACACACACACACACACACACACACACACACACACACACCTACAGTCCTACACACACTTAGTTCGTCCTCTCTCTCTCTCTCTCTCTCTCTCTCTCTCTCTCTCTCTCTCTCTCTCTCTCTCTCTCTCTCTCCATATGCATGTTTTCGTTTATTTCTTTACCTGTAAGCATATGGTTATCTATTATCTCTTTATCTATCTTCTTATCAGACAGACTATCTATCTATTCTATTATTCCGTCCCTTTAGTTCTGTCCTTTATCTCCTTCTTTTAATACCCTTTTCCTCCATCTTTCCTTTCGTCTTCTCTCCCTCTCCCTCTCTCTCAAGCACAGTATCACGCAATAGTCCTGTTTGTCCTTGACCCTATGTATTATTAACAAACGACGTAATAATTGTAGAGATCGGAAGATAAGTCTGAATACCAAACAAAGGAGGATCGCGCAGAGTACTCCGTCTTCTCTTTGATCCTACCTGGAGACTCACGCGAGGGTTCCAGTGCTTCTCCTCCGTGCTGGTGGATAGGTTGGTGAAGGGCTTGGGAATGCGATCAGGAATAGAATCGGAATTAGCGGAAAAATATTGTTCTTGAGTTTGTTTTTAGTGGAGTTACGAAAATCTAGATACATTATTAGTTATAGCTGTTATTTATAGGTGTTGTGGAAAGTTTGGTCCCGTGCTTATAAATGTTAACCGAAAGAGCATTGCAAGAGGAAAATGAATTTGCTTATATTTTTCCTTTACATAAGGCTGTGTTTGTAAAGAAGAAACTATTGGAAAATGGCTCAAGTTATTGCACATTACTTTAAATTACATAACGCATTCTGATTTCCCTTCGATGCTGTGAAAAGTTTTGCTAAAATTACATACTCTACTTTTTTTTCTGTTTGTTTCTTGGATATAAAAATTACCCGAGGGACAAATGTATTCTTCTTCCATCTTTTGAAAACTATAGTTGATTTTTTTTTTTTTTTTTTTTTTTTACGTCTTCGCCTGTAGCGCCGGTAGGCTTTCTTCAGGGGCCTGGTGGTCGGCCCGAGCCTGTCACGGTGCAGGCATAGAAAGAAAGTAACCCCGCGAAAAACTTCCTCCTCCTCTTCAATCACAAAACTCCTTACTTTATTAA
>NC_066558.1:4594279-4639279 GCF_024679095.1 Eriocheir sinensis
TGCGGGGGGGGTTCGAACTAGGGCGCAGCAGGCAGGGGCGTCACATCAAGCCCGCCGTTCCGCCTCCAACAAATTCCTGCCATTTAACCACAGGGCGCAGGGGAGTGTTTTTGGGCGATCAGCTGTTTGGTGCAGATGGCGAGGCGTGGGTGGCGGTGGGGGAGGGGGGAGAGAGGAGGAGGAGGAGTTGATTAGAAGAGGACAGAATGACGGGGAGGAAGGGAAGGGAGAGGGACAAGTAGGAGGAAATGGAGGAGGAGGAGGAGGAGGGTGACTGACATAGGACAAGAGATGGAGGAGGAGGAAGAAGAGGAGAGAGAGAAAAAAAGATGGATGGAGGAGGAGGAGGAGGAGGAAAAGGAGGAGTGTAACTGGTACAGGAAAAGAGATGAAGGAGGAGGAAGAAGAGAGAGAAGAAGAGAGGAAAAAAAAGAGGATACAGAAGAAGAGGGCGTAAGTTAACGATACAGGATTAGCGTCTGGTGGTGATGGTGATGATGGTGATGATAGTGATGGTGGTGGTGGTGACAAGTACCCCAGAACATCCAAATTCCTGTCTTTGTTAGGGTTAGGTCTGTTTACAGCGGTAGGGTGTTAAGGGGTGCGTGGGGGGAGGGGGGAGAAGAGGGGTGATGAGGTGAAAGAAATGAAGAGAAGTGACGTGTTGGTTTTACTTGAACTTGGTAACCTCATTTAGAGAGAGAGAGGGAGAGGGAGAGGGAGAGGGGGGGCGGTTGTATGAGAGAGGGAGAGGAAAAACGAATAAAATAGAGGAAAATAACAACAATCACTAGAGAGAGAGAGAGAGAGCGTGTATAGCATAATAGATCCACTTTCCTTAAATTAGATAAGAAAATACACACGAATAAAAAAAATAATAAAAAAAGGCAAGAAGTAAACATGATTATAATGATGATGATGATGATGATGATGATGATGATAAGGAGGAGAAGGATTATAATAGCGATGGAAATGGTGATGTGGTTAGTGATGATGATGATGATGATGATAAGGAAGAGAAGAATTATATATAGTAGTGATGGAAATGGTGATGTGGTTAGTGATGATGATGGTGATGATGGTGGTGGTGATTTTGGTGATACTATAATGGTGATGAATTCGGTGGTGATGGTGATGGTGATGACAGGTATGAAAGGAAACAGAGATGATGATGATGGTGGTGGTAGTGGTGGTAGTCAGATGATATAGATGGTGATGATGGTGTTGATGGTGGTGATGAGCAGCTGTTGCGGTGGTGGTGGTGGTGGTGGTGATGATGGGGGTAGTGGAGATGACAAGGAAGCATTTACATGGTGGTGGTGGTGGTGGTGGTGATGGTGGAGGTGGTGGTGGTGGTGGTGGTGGTGGTGATGGTGGTGGTGATGGTGGTGGTGGTGGTGTATAAATATTAATGTCGTGGTGTTGACGATGGTGTTGTGGTGTGTCCAGAGAGAGAGAGAGAGAGAGAGAGAGAGAGAGAGAGAGAGAGAGGTTTGAACACTAAACAGAAATCTAGTTACAGAGAAATGAAACCAATAACAACAACAACAACAACAAACAATTTCCTCATACTTTTATTCATAACTAAAAAAAAAAAAAAATCAGTTTGAGGAGAAGACAATAAAAAAAAGTATAACCTCATTTTCTTCTTAACATCTCCAAGTAAAGAAAAAAAAAGAAGAAAAGGGAGAAAAAAGGGGAACGAATAAACGAGAATAAAACGAAAAAAATAAACAAAGAAATAAAACTGATAGGCCTAAACCAGTATAAACGTATGTGTGTGTGTGTGTGTTTTTGTGTGTGTGTGTGTGTGTGTTTTCACGGCCCTCAAAGAACCCATAATTTGTGGTACTTCCCCGAACGCTTCAAGGTTATCAAAACGCAATTCAATCAACCATTAGAGGAATCGATCGTCATTTGTCTGAGGCTGGAGCGACGCGCATGATTGGTGGTCTTGCCCTACAATCAGCCAATCACCTTAAGCACACAGCCTTACCCCAATCCCTCCCCCACCTACCCACCTACCCACCGCCTATCTATCGTCAACTCCCCACCTTCTTTACCTCCCCTCACCATCCGTCCCCTCTCCCCACCTGTGTTAGAGGGGATTGGGAAGGTAGGGAGAGAAGGTAGTACAGGTAAGGTAAGGGAGAGAGAGAGAGAGAGAGAGAGAGAGGGAGATTGAGAGTAGATATGGGGAAGAGGAGAGGAGATGGGTACAGGAAGGTAAGGGAAGAGGGTTAAGTGAGGAAAGGTGAAGCAAGGGAGGAAGAAAGAGGGAAGAGAAATAGGTAGGAGAATATAAGAGGGAGGGGATAGGTAAGGCAAAGGGAGCTGGTAAAGGGGAGGTGAGGAAGGAGGTGACAGTTAGGTAAGGGGTAGTACAGGTAGGTAAGAGAAAGGGGTACAGGTGAGTTAATTAATCCAGGTAAGGGGAAGAGGTAGGTGGTAATACAGGTAGGTAAGAGAAAGGGGTATACAGGTGAGGTGTAGGTGGTAATACAGGTGGGTAAGAGAAAGGAGTATACAGGTGATGTGATTGAGCCAGGTAAAGGGGAGGGGACAGTGGGTAGGTTAGGTGACAGGGCAGGTAATAGGGGGGTTAGGGGGGTTAAGGGGGGCGAATACCTTGTTGATTGGCGGTATTAGTGAGTTCCCTGTGTGGTTTACGATCATTACTCCCAGCCATCGATATATCCAAGTCGCTGAGGCCGGACCGATAATATTTCAACGGTACCCAAATTACCGAGTGTGCCGATCCTTGCTCCAGGCTCCCTCCTCTGTCATAACATAAGCCTCCTCCTCCTCCTCCTCTTCTTCCTGATGTTCTCCTTCGCCTCCTTATCTTCATCTACTTACTCCTCCTCCTCCTCTTCTTCTTCTTCCTCTTCCTGATGTTCTCCTTCGCCTCCTTATCTTCATCTACTTCTCCTCCTTCACTTCTTTTTCTCTTCTTCCTCCTATTCTACAACTTCTTTTAATCTCTATCTTCCTCCTCTCTTTCTCTCTTTATTTACTTCTCCTCCTCCTCCTTTTTTTTTTCTCTGCTTCCTCTTCCTCGTCTTTCTCATATTTTCCTCCTCTTCCTTCTCTTCTTCCTCTTTGCCTCCTGATTCACCTCCTCCTCCAGTTCTATTTCTCCTTTCCTTTCTCTTTTTCTTTTTTATCTTATTGTTACTACTACTACTACTACTACTACTATTACTATTACTATTACTACTACTACTACTACTACTACTACTACTGGTATTCTCTCCCTCTTCCTATTGTCCAGTGGAGAGAGAGAGAGAGAGAGAGAGAGAGAGAGAGAGAAGGATGGAGAAAATATGGAGAGATGGAGGAGAAAGCGGAAAAAAAGAATTGATGGAGGAATGAGTGGAGGGAGAGCAAGATGGACAGATGGAGGAAGGGAGGAAGAAATTGTGGAAGGGAGGGGAGGGAGGAGGAAGGGAGGGAAAGAGAGAGAGAGAGAGAGAAATGGGAATATGTGAATAATTTTGGGACAGCCATAAAATCCGTGTGTGTGTGTGTGTGTGTGTGTGTGTGTGTGTGTGTGTGTGTGTGTGTGTGTGTGTTAAGGATGGGAAGGAAAATCATAGACGTTGTAGAAAGGACATTACAGAAATACCTCCCCTCCCCTCCCCCCCACACCTTACCTGTAATAACTGCACCTGGTGGCCGCCATGATTAAACTCCCAGGTATAAATCACTTGCTCGCTCTGTACTTTGCTTCCCTCAAGACTAGAGGTCGTTACTGTGCTTCCTACCTACCCCTCTCTTATATTATTACTCTCTCTCTCTCTCTCTCTCTCTCTCTCTCTCTCTCTCTCTCTCTCACCTTTGTTTACCTGTGTCCTAATGAGCCCAGGTAAGGTACAGGTATAGTGCAGGAAAGGTATGGTCTAGCCCCTTCGCCTTTCCTACTGTAACTACGAAAATTCACTTCCTCGTAAAATTAAAAGGTTATGGTGGAAATATTTTTAAGGGGCTGAAACGATAGGAAACTGACCAACCGCAGAAGGAGAAAGGGGAAGAAAAGGAGGAGATGGAAGTGGAGGAGAATGAGGAGGAGGAGGAAAGGGAGTTGGGGATAGAAAGGAAGGAGAATGAAAAGTAGGAGATAAAAGTTGAGGAGATACGAGTGGAGATAAAGAAGAAGGAAGAGAAGGAGGAGATTGAAGGGAAAACAGGAGGAGAAAGAGGAGGATGCAAAACTGACCACATACAGGAAGAGGAAAGAGAGAGGAAGAAGAGAAGTGGAGGAGGAAGAGGAAGAGGAAATGGAAATAGAATAAAACTGACCAACAACAGGGAGACTAAATGCTGGAATAGGAAGGGAAGGGAGAAGAGGAGGAGGAGGAGGAGGAGGAAGATAGGTAGAATCGATGACAAACTCGTCCCTAGAGAAAGCACGTGAATATGGAGTGTTGGATCCCCTTAGGAGCTGAGGGAAAGGGATTCAACTCTGCTTTATGTATGGGAATTATAGAGGAAGAGGAGGAGGATCTGGTATTTACTTTATTGCGTCCCAGCGTTTATGATTTCCTGCCTAATACGATTCCACGTTCACTATGATATTTGTGTTTAGTGTTCGAATCTCCTAAAAACACGTGTTCGATTCGACTTTATATGAAGGAGTACATGGTGTCAGATCCCATTCCATTGTTTCCGAGTGTCTTATGTAAGTTTTCCTTTGATATTCGATTCCCTTTAGACGTTTATTGAAGGAGCTGTCAGACTTATTAAGCAAAAGGTTTGGGTTTGAGACGAACGAACGAAAGAAAGTAAAGGAAAGATAATACAGAATGGAGAGGAGGAGGAGGAGAAGGAGATACGAGTGGAGAAGAAAAATGAGGAAGAGAAGGAGGTCATTTGAATCCACCTCAAATACAACTTGCAATAGAATACTCAATCCCCTTAAGACATATAGAGAGATAGAATATGAATCTGAAGGAAATTTGATCACCACATTTTGTCTTTAATTCATGTCGTCTATAATCCCTTTCCCCTTATACAGTGACGCATGAAGACTCGTATACAGGAAAGGGCTTGGAACGGGAGAATAGGGAATTAAAGAGCCTCCTATTTTAGCCTTTCTTTATGTGTGAATCCTCCCTTCACGGTGCCGGTTAGCGAGGCCGCGAGGTATATTGATGAAGACACAGTTATAAGGTTGATGTCACCTGTCCGTGTATGGTGTAGAGAGAGGGCGGGGCGCGCGCACACACACACACACACACACACACACACACACACACACACACACACACACACACACGCCATTTCCATATGTTTGAGGATGTAATTTTTTTTTAGTGTGTTGTTTTTGTTATTGTTGGCGGTGGTGGTGTTTTCATGTTTGTTTATTTGTTTGTTTGTTGATATTTTTAGATGATGTGTCACTCAATAATAATGCCGTTGTTGAATTACTGATGTTGTTATCGCTGTTGTTCTTGTCATTATTTTTTTTTCTTGCTGTTGTTGTTGTTGTTTTCCCTGTCGGCTCCACTTTATGACTTTTGCAATCATCTAAATTAAATTCTGCTCAAGTTTATTAGTCATCATGTGTTGCAGACGGACTGTGTGACCTGACAATCTGACCCTTATGACCTCAACCCCTCTTTTCCCTTCCTTTCTCTCGCTCTCTCTTCTCCCTTCCTTTCCCTCAACCCCTCTTCTCCCTCCTTTCTCTCACCCTCTTCTCCTCTCCTTCCCCTCACTCTCTCTCCTCCCTTTCCCTCACTCTCTCCTCCCTCCTTTCTCTCACCCTTTCCTCCCTCCTTTCTCTCACTCTCTCCTCCCTCCTTTCCCTCACTCTCTTCCCTCCCTTTCCTCATTAATCTCCCTCACCATTTCTTTTCCTCCACTCATCATATTTTCCTTCTATTGTTTTCGTTCTTCAAATCAAAAGCAGACGAATAATAAAGATAAATATGAGTAAACAAAGAAATACCCGTTCAGGTGAAGGTTAAAGGTGAAATTGTATATACAGGTAATATTATAGGTAAGATAGTTAATTAGTTGTCGCTTACCTGGATTTCTGTAGTCACCTGTACAACCACGAGCTAATTAGAGACGATAGAAGTAGATAGATGAATTTATAGATCGATAGATAAATTCGGATAGATAAAAAGAAAAAAAAACGAATAGCATTAACCAAGCAAAAAAACGTATTAATTAAGAGTTAGACAGATCGATATAGTGAAATACATAGACTCAGAGAATTAGAGAAAGAAAATAAAAACGCGAATGACCGTAATTAAACAAAAAACAAGTCGTAAAGAAAGAGAGGCCAGACGAGGGGAAGGAGAAGGAAGAGGAAGAGGGGAAAAGAAGAAAGAGGGGAAGGAAGGAAGAGGGGAAGGAGGGAGGAGGGAAGAGGGGAAAGGGAGAGGAGGGGAAGGAGGGAAGAGGGGAAAGAGGAAGGAGAGAAAGAAGGGAAGAGGGGAAAAAAGAGAGGACGGGAAGGAGGGAAAAGGGGAAAGAAGGAAGAGGAAAAAGAGGGAAGAGGAAAGCATAAACACGTCCTCTTGAAGCATCGACTGAAGAGGAAGTGTTTGTTTCGGGCGAAGTGTGTCAAGCTCTCTGGGGGAACATAACCACGCCCTTAGAGAGAGAGAGAGAGAGAGAGAGAGAGAGAGAGTTTTAATCCTCCACTTGTATTTATTTATTTTGTTTATTTTTACCTTTTTTTTTTTTGTCTCAGGGTCTTAAAAGTATAAATGTTTTTTTTATTATTTTTTTTATTACGCACAAAAAAGATAAGGGTACAATTCTCATCAGTACATTACTTTAAGATGTTTTTTTTTTTCTCTCTATTTCCATTTTTCAACTTTTCCTTTTCTTTTTTTTTTCATTTTTTCAGCTTTGTACTTTCTTTCACTTTTTTTTCTTCATATTTCTTTCTTTGTTTCTTTCCTCCACTTGTTTTTTCTTCATCTTTTCTTTCTTTCTTTCTTTTAATTGTTTTTTTCATCTTTTCTTTCTTTGTTTCTTTCTTTCACTCCTTTCTACCATTCCTTCCTGCTTTGTTCTTCCTTCTTTCTTTCTTTTTGTCCTGTCTTTTATTTATTTATTTCACCTTATTTTTTGTCCTTACCTTCACTAACGAGAACACAAACACACAAACACAGGAAAAGCAAAACAAAAGAGCATCACAAACACAAACACCACGCGAGTCATCAAAACCATTTCCATCATTACTCTTATTTTTTTCCCTCTCGTCCGTCCGTCCTTCGTTCGACCCATTAGTATGCAATCTCTCGACCGGGTTCGGAATTAAGGAATCAACGAAAATTAATGAATATCCAACTTTCCTTGCGATGAGGAGTCAAAAACAGGACAGTCACCCCTCCCACCCCTCTACCCCCCCTTGCCCCCTCCCTCCCCCCCCCTTCCCCTCTTTCCCCTCATTCCCAAAAGGTGAAAATTTCGATTAGCAATTCTAATGAAGGAATACACAAGCCTAACACCCGGTATTGAATTGATGAGTGAGAGAGTGAGTGAGTGAGTGAGGGAGGGAGGAAGAGGAAGAGGAGGAGAAGGAGGGAGGAATAGGGAAGAGTGAAATGTGAGTAAAGAAACTTATCACAACAAAATGAAAACGAAAACGGAACTGTATATACATGAAAGAGACACGTTTGATCTCTCTCTCTCTCTCTCTCTCTCTCTCTCTCTCTCTCTCTCTCTCATCAACAACCTCTCCCAACTAATCTTAAGCATATTTTTTTCCCCTCTTTCGTCTTTTTCCTCACTTGCATCCCTCCAACCTCCTCCACGTCCACCTCCTCCTCCTCCTCCTCCTCCTCCTTATCACCTCCAGGAATCCCGCGCAGTACATATGGCTCACTCTATGCAAATACACTAACACTCCGTCGGATAAGTCTCCTCTGACCGCCTGAGAATCATGATATTGCATTAGTGTTTCGCCATAAAAACCCGAACTAGGGGAAGACGCCGAGGAGGAGAAGGAGGAGGAGCGGGAGGAGGAGGAGGAGGGTGGGAGAGGAGAATATTGAGAAGTATGGGAAAGAGGGAGAGAGGAAGATTAGAAGAAGGAAGCGGAGAAGGAGGAGGAGGAGGAGGAGGACAAAGTACAGGAGGATGAGGTATTTATAGACACATGAGAAGAAGGAGGAGGAGGAAGAAGGAAGAAGGGGAGGAGGATAAGAAGAAAAGATGATAAACAAGGAAGAGGAAATACAAGAAAACAGAAGAAAGGGGGAATGAGGAAGTATTGAAAAAAGAAGTGTATATAGAAGAAGGATGAGGAGGAAGAAGAGAAAGAACAGAAAAGATTGCGAGAGAAAGGAAGAAATAAAAATAAAAGAAAGGAGAAAGGGGAATGAAGAAGTTTTAACAGTAGAAGAAGAAGAAGAAGAAGAGGAAGATAAAGAAGCGCAAGAGATAGAGAAAAGGAGAAGGCAGAAAGGGGAATAAAGAAGTTTTAACAATAGAAGAAGAAGAAGAAGGAATAGGAAGAAGAGAAGAGAAAAGAGAATAGAGAAAAGGAAAGATCTATACCAGTGGCGCCATCTTGCGTCGAAAAAGTGAATTATTGAGCCTCGGCGATGCTGTGTAAATGGAGAGACTCGTTTTGCATAAGCCAGGGAGAGAGAGAGAGAGGGAGGAAGGGAGGGAGAGGGAGAGGCATGTTAGCGGTGACATTGGGTGATTAAGCAGCCTCAGAAGGGTGATAAAGGATGAGGAGGAGGATGACAATGACGTGTATTATGTAGGCTCGGTTTTAACACCCAGAAAAGGATTATGTAGGCTCAGTTTTAACCCCCAGAATTCAAATCCTATTGGTTTAATCTAACACTACATATCCTAATCCCGCCCTTACCTAATGAAACAGCATCCTAACCCAACTAATGTAACCTAATCAGCTTCAAACTTACCCTAATCCAACTTGTCTAAAACTTTAATTAACACTAAGTCTATCCTAGCTTACCTAACCTCGGCCTGACCTGAAACGCTATCCTCAACCGAGTGTCTTATCTAATTATACTTTAGTCCTACCACACTTTTCCTAACTCAACTTTAACCTCTTCCTAACACAAACTATGAAGTGGTAAACTCTAGCATAAGGAGGAGGAGGAGGAAGAGGGGTGGAGAGGTAAAGCAATAGGACTTGGTAGAGGAGGAGGGAGAGGATATTGAGAAGTAGGGAAAAGAAGGAGGGGAGAGTAGGAGGAGGAAGAGGAGGTTACATACACCCTACCTAATTTATACCACCCAGCTAACCCTATTCTAAGAGACCCCTAACTCCACCTAACCTCCATAGCCCTATTCAAGTCTCCTCCCAACACTCAACCATCACCAAACCCAGTCGATGTCAACCCAACCAAGCTCAAACTAACTTAAGCTATGCCCATATTTACCTAGTCAACCTAAAACCTATTCAAAGATACCCTAACTCCACCTAACCTCCACAGCCCTATGCAAGCCTCCTCCCAACACCCAACCATCACCAAACCCAGTCGATCTGAACCCAACCAAACACAAACTAACTCCAACTATGCTCTCAACCCAGTCAGCCTAAAACCTATAACCTTCCGTAACACCACCCAACCTCAAAAACCCTAACCCAACCCATAACCTCCCCCCCCAGCCCTCACCCATCGCTGCCACGGCCCTGTATCGCGTTTCTTAAAAAGTGCTCACCCACAAAAGATGCCGATTGGTGGATTAGTGGCCGTGTTCGAATCCTTGCCCGACGCCTTGACTTCGCCCCGATCTTTTCTTCCTTTTTCTTCCCTCATTCTTGTTCCTTCTTCCTCTTGTGTTGTGGGGTAAGAATGCGTGCGTGTGGGAAGGAGAGGAAGGAAGGTTTGTGTGTCTCTTTGTGCTATTTCTCTTTACTTTCTTTCCCCTTTCTCTTTTTTAACCACCTTTCTGTCCTCCTTTCCTTCCTCTTCTTTCTATTTTCCCGCCTTCTTCCTCTTCCCAAACCTCCCTTCATTCTCTCTTTTTCCTTCTTGCACAACTTGTTTCTCATTCTCTGTTATTTTCTTTATTATTGTTTTTATTTTCAACTATCCATTTCATCCATCCATCTGTCCAAACTGTCATTTCCTCCATCTATTCCTCCCTCCTTCCCTCTCTTCCTCTTTCCCTCCCTTCCCAGAATGCAAAATGCCTCCCCGCCGCGTCTAGTCTTGGGCCGAGAAATTCAGGCGAAGATGAAGCCAACTGACGCCGTTTCCGACACCAGATTAAAAGGGTTGGGTCCATTACCAGGGATGGGGGAGTAAGTTGGGCGGATGCGAGGGGCTGCCACACACCACCACAAAGAACAACATCACGACACACCACGACACCAAGAACCGAAATGTCAACCTAACCGAATCCACCCAAAAAAACACAAACAACAAAAAACACGAAAAAATCACCCCTAGCCTTTTTTCGACCCCTCAAGTCCCCATGTATTGTGGTTTAAGGGTGAATGGGGGTGTTTTAATGGGTATGGGCGGCAGGGGAAGGGGTAGGGGGCAGGGTAGAAGGGTATGAGCTGAGATGACTGATGCTGGGGATGCTGAAATGGCGAAGATGGAAGTCAAGGCTGTCTGTGTATGTGTGTCTGTGTATGTGTGTCTGTGTGTGTGTGTGTGTGTGTGTTCAGAGAGAGAAGGGAAATGATGAGGGAGAGGGAAGGGAGAGGGAGAGGAAGGAAGGGTGTAAGTGGTGGTGATGGTGATAATGGTGGTGGTATTTTTGTATAGTTGATGATGGTGGTGATGGTGATGTAGATTGGACTAAATGTGTTGGTTTATAATGGGTGATGAGATGGTGGTGGTGGTGATGGTGAGGGTGGTGGTGATGGTGGTGGTGATTGGACTAAATGTGTTGGTTTATAATGGGTGATGAGATGGTGGTGGTGGTGATGGTGGTGGTGATGGTGGTGGTGGTGATGGTGAGGGTGGTGGTGATGGTGGTGGTGGTGATGGTGAGGGTGGTGGTGATGGTGATGGTGATTGGACTAAATGTGTTGGTTTATAATGGGTGATGAGATGGTGGTGGTGGTGATGGTGAGGGTGGTGGTGATGATAATGGTGTTGAGGGTGGTGATAGCTGTGAGTTTGCGGTGTTTGTGATGGTGAAACTATTACTACTACTACTACTACTACTACTACTACTACTATTACTATTACTACTACTACTTATAATTCTCTCCTCCTCCTCCTCCTCCTCCTCTTATTTCCTAACTCTTAAATCTCATCTTTTTCTCTTCTTTTTTCTATATCCCTTTTTTCTTCTCCTTTCATCGTATTCCTCCTTCCTCCCTTCTTCTTTCCCTCCCTCCCCTATAATGATGATGATGATGATAGTGTAAATGATGATAATGGTGAGTGGTAACAAGGATGGTGGTGG
This sequence comes from Eriocheir sinensis, assembly GCF_024679095.1. Classification (NCBI taxonomy): domain Eukaryota; kingdom Metazoa; phylum Arthropoda; class Malacostraca; order Decapoda; family Varunidae; genus Eriocheir; species Eriocheir sinensis. The sequence goes on from NC_066558.1 coordinate 4,605,653, forward strand.
TGAGAGAGAGAGAGAGAGAGGAACAATACGGAAAATATGAATAACATTGTCACGTCTCTTTGGATCGTCTGACGTGGACTAGAAAACACCCTTCCTCCTCCTCCTCCTCCTCCTCTTCCTCTTCCTCCTCCTCCTCTTCCTTTTTATCTGCTTTCCCTCGATTTTCTCTTTTTTTTTCTTTTTAATATTTTTTTTTCTTTCCTCATCCTCTTTTCACTCTCTTCCACTTTCCTTTTCTTCTGTTCCACTTTTCTTTATACTCCACATCTCACTCCACTTCCTCTTTTTTTTCTCATTTATCTTCTCTTTAATTATCTCCCTTCTTCCTTCCTCTTCTTCCTCTTCCCCTTTCTCCTCCTCCATGTTTTTTTTTTTTATTCATCCTCCTGTTTTCATTTTCATCAACTTTTCTTCTTCCACATTCTTCCCTTCCTCTCTTCCACATCTCCCTCCTCTTCTTCTTTCTCCTCTTCCAAATTTGTTATCGTTTCTTCTTCCTCCTGTTTTCATTTTCATCAACTTTTCTTCTTCCACGTTTTCCTCTTTTTAGTCTCCTCCCTCTTTCCTCTCCTTCCTGTTTTCATTTTCATCAACTTTTCCTCTTCCACGTTTTCCTCTTTCTCCTCTTCTCCCTCTTTACTCTCCCTGCTTTATTCCTATTTCTCCCTTTTTTTTCATTTTCTATTAATTCAGTGGCTAATCTTTTCTCATTTTAACCCTTCTCTCCCTTTCCTTCCCTCCCTCCTTCCTTCCCTCCCTTCTTCCCTCCCTCCCTCTTCCTCCCTCCTTCCCTCCCTTCCTCCCTCCTTCCCAGCCTTGTCAAAGTCTCCTAACCCTTTCCTCTCCATCCTTCCCTCATCTGATCCTTCCTCCTCTCCCTCCCTCCCTCTCTCTTTAGTCCTTCCCCTCTTCCTCTCTTCCCTCCCTTCTTCCTCCTCCTCTCCCTTCCTCCCTTCCCTTGTCTTCTTACTATAAACAAGACACATAAACGCCTCACATATTTCTTTTTCTTCTCCCCTTCTCCTCCTTTCTTCCTCCCTTTCTTCCCTTTTTCTTCATTCTCCTTCATTTTCTCTTCCCTCGGAATCACTTTTTTTCACTTTCTTCCTTTCTTCATTTCTCTTTCCATTCTACTGTTTTTTTCCTTCATTCTTTCTTCATTTTTTTTCTCCTTTTTCTTCTTTTCTTCTCTTTTCCTCCATGTTTTCTTCTTTCTTCCTCCTCTCCCTAACCACCTTCCTCCACCTCCCCTTCCCCTCCCTTTCCTCTCTCTTTCTCTCCCTCCCCCTCCTCTCTCTCCCTATAACCCCTTCCCCTCTTCTTCCTCTCTTCTTTAATATTTCCTTCTATCTGTCTCTCTCCCCAGCCTATCCTCTCTCTCCCTACCCTTGCCATCTCCCTCCCCTCCCCCCGCCTCCTCTCTCTCTCCCTCTCCCACCCCTTCCTCTCTCTCCCCCTATATCTCCCAAGCCTTTCCCCTCCCCCTATCTCTCTATATATAACCCCTTCCTTCTCCATATAAACCCTATACATCCTTTTTTAACCCTCTCCACGCCCTTCCCCCCCACCCCACCCCACAACACAGGCCCCCGACGCCACATGAGCCGACGGAGCAATTTAGTCAATCAGGGAGGAGAAGGATTGACCGAGGGAGTGATTGAAGTGGACTCAGATCTCCTACTCAATGGGGGCGGGATGTTATTGAAACCCTCTCTCTCTCTCTCTCTCTCTCTCTCTCTCTCTCTCTCTCTCTCTCTCTCTCTCTCTTGTTTTCTTCGTTTTTTGTCTCATTTCTCTTCATTTTTCTCTTCTTCCTCCTCTTCGTCTTCCTCTCATTACTTCACTTCCTCCTCTTCCTCCTCTTCCTCTTCCTCCTCTTTCCTCATACGCTTCTTTCACTCCCCTCTTCCTTCCCTCCTCCTCCTCCTCCTCCTCCTCACTCCCCTCTCCCTCTTCTCCATACTGTTTTGTCCTCCTCCTCCTCCTCCTCCTCCACATTCCTCCTCTGATACTTTTACCGCATGATAGGCAACCCGCAGAGAGAGAGAGAGAGAGAGAGAGAGAGAGAGAGAGAGAAGCCGCAACGTCACCATCAACAGACATAATAATCACACGCGTAGAGAGAGAGAGAGAGAGAGAGAGAGAGTCGGTATCAATAGAAAAAAAGGGAGAATAAATTAAAGGAGAGGAGAATTAAGACGAAGGAGGGAGGGAGGGAGAGAAATATGAAACACTTTCCTTCCCTTCTCTCCCTTCCCTCCCTTCGCTCCCTTCCTCCCTCCCAGTATGTTTAAAAGATATAAATGAGTAAGTACATGACGGGTGATGGGAGGAGGAGGAGGAGGGGGAGGGAGGGTAAAGGGAAGAGAAGGAATTGGAGGAGGAGGAGGAGAAGAAAAAAATGAAGAATGGGAGAAGGAAGGTTTGATGAGAGAGAGACGGAGAGCTGCACCAGAGAGAGAGAGAGAGAGGGGGGGGGGGGCGCTGGTGGTGGTCTGAGTCGTCGTGTTGAGTGATGGCAAGGAAGATAATTGATATGATTGGGGAGACCTAAAAAACATGAGGGTGGAGTCAGTCTCTCTCTCTCTCTCTCTCTCTCTCTCTCTCTCTCTCTCTCTCTCTCTCTCTCTCGTTTTCTTCGTTTTTTGTCTCGTTTCTCTTCATTTTCTCTTCTTCCTTCTCTAAGTCTTCCTCATTACTTCACTTCCTCTTCTTCCTCCTCTTCCTCTTCCTCCTCTTTCCTCATACGCTTCTTTCACTCACCTCTTCCTTCCCTCCTCCTCCTCCTCCTCCTTCTCCTCCTCCTCACTCCCCTCTCCCTCTTCTCCATACTGTTTTGTCCTCCTCTCTCTCTCTCTCTCTCTCTCTCTCTCTCTCTCTCTCTCTCTCTCTCTCTCTCTCTCTCTCGTGTTAGTCAATCTTTTCTTTCTCTTCGCGTGATTGAAGTATTGGAACGCGTGAGTGATTCCTTTTAGAAGACTGTGAAAGAGTAACATTGACTATACTCTTCCTATTGTTGCATTTCTCTGTTATTTTATTGATTTTATTTGTATTTTTCGCTCCTTTATTTCCGTTCTACTTGATTTGAATTTATTAAGACTATAAAAATATTGTACTCGGCTTCAATCTATTTGCTGCATTTTCTTCGTTTCTATCCATTTCATTTATCTCATTTAGTTTCATTCGCTGGGCATTTTTTTATTCATTATTATTTCCTTTTTTTTTGCCCTTGAACTGTTTCCTCTACTGTTAAAAAAGTCCTCTGTGTTAAGTGAATTCATTGTACAGGAGTTTGAAGAGGTCGTGTGTAGCAATGAAGAAGAAAATATATCTGAATAGTGGTAAGAAGAAAATGGAAGGAAGGTCATATTGAGTGGTTCTAAGCTATATTTAACGCCCGCCAGTCACTTCAGGGAGAAAAAAAAATTACGAACCAGAAAGCGAAGAGATAATCCCGAGCATAAAACGAAGGGTAGAGATAAGGAGGAGAGAGATGAAAAGGCGATGGACTCAAAAACACACATAAAAACACGAGAAAGTATAGACGACTCAACATCACTGTCCAAAAATATAAACGCCTGAATCACCGTGAGTTTCCGAAATCAAAGAAATTAAACTTACGAATCATTTAAAGCGAGTCATGGCACCTGAGAGAGAGAGAGAGAGAGAGTATCAGGACAGAAAAAATAGATAAAAATAGAATTACAAGAAAATAAACAGAGAAACATGGAAACACAGAAATGAAGGCACCAGAAAGAAGAGAGAGAGAGTCACAGATCCAGGTAACATCAACAGGTAGAGGTGGGGGGCTGGGGGGGGGGGGCTGAGGTGAGAGAAAGGGCGGAGGGTTCAGTCCCTTATCGTGGCCGCTCATCAACCTGTGTGTTTTAGGATCGGAACCCGTGAAACAGGATCCAAACCCCTTCATCTCACCGAAAAGGGGTTGGGCAAAGTATAGATGAGGGAATGGACATAGGAGAGGTGTAGGGTATATGTGATCTTTTCCTTTTTTTGTTGTTTTTATTTACACTAGAGATGGAAGAGGAAGAGGAGAAAGAGGAGGAGGAAGAGGGAAGGAGAGAAAAGAGAGGGGCTGATTTGACTGAGAGAAAGGGAGAGAAAGATGAAGAGTTGAAGGAGAAAGAGGAAGAGGAGGCGGAGGAGGAGGAGGAGGGGAAGGAGAAGGGAAAGAGGCAAAAGTAATGAGAGGAAAATGAGGAAAACAAAATGAAGAGGAAAAACAAGAGGAAAACAGAAAATTACAAACATCTTAAAGAAACATTGAAAAAAATATAATCATAAACAGAATCATTAATCTAGCAAACGTAAAAAAAAGTACCGTTTGTGTGTATGTGTGTGCGTTCGTTTCTGACCAATACTAAATAAACAAAAAAAGAAAACCATATTTTTTTTTGAGAAACACACATAACATCTATACTTTCTCATACATATAAGGGCAGTGACTAGCGGTTTTTTTCCTCATTTTTTTTTACCCTTGAGATGCTTCCTTTACTGTAAAAAAAAAAAAAGGATCCACCCCCCTTAAGTCGATCTCCTAAGTCATCTCTTTAAATCAGTTCTGTGTCGCTCTTTCCGTAATCTCTCATCGCCGCCAGCATCAATCTTTAATCTCTGTTCTTCGCGAAATTCCAGTCCCTCGCCTTCACGGTTCCGGGAAGGCGATGGTGAGGAAAGTGACGGCGAGGAAGCTGTCATGATCCTTAGCGGGGAGACTGTGAGAGAGTGAGGAGATGAGTCAAGGCTGAGAGGAGAGATAGGAGAGAGATAGTGTGCGGCTTATTGTATTGTGTGTGATGAAGAATGGGATAGATACAATACTTTTTTTTTTCTTTCCTTTCTATGTATTTCCCTTTTTTTTTTGTATTTGTTCTGCCAATTCTGATATTTTTTCTTTACTTTTCTTAAATACAATACTCTTTTTTTCTTTTTATTTATTTACTTTTTTTTGTATTTGTTCTTCCAGTTCTGATATTTTTCTTCTTTAACTTTCTTGGTTTTCTTATTTTCTTCTTCCTTTTCCTCTTTTTCTTTCCCTTTCCTTCCTTTCCTTCTTTTTCCTCCTTAATTTTTCTGGGTTTTTTATCTACTTCACTTTCCTCCTCCTCTTCCTCCGTTCCATTATCTCTCTCTCTCTCTCTCTCTCTCTCTCTCTCTCTCTCTCTCTCTCTCTCTCTCTCTCTCTCTCTCTCTCTCTCTCTCTCTCTCCTTATCATTCCCATCTTCGCAAAAAAATACATATCCTCCCAGATTTTATATTCCTATTTTTATCATCTTTTCTTGCCGGGCTTAAAAGTATAATCTTACCTCCTCCTCCTCCTCCTCCTCCTCCTTTTCGTCATCTTTCTCCTCGTTTTCAATTTTGTTCTCTTTCCCTCTTTCTCGCCTTCATCCATCCTAAGCCGACCCCCTTCCTCCTCCTCCTCCATGTAAAAGCGACAAACATTTTACACTACAATGGAAGAGGAGAAGGAGAAGGAGGGGGAAGAGGAAGAGAGAGAGAGAAGGAGAGAAAGAGAGACAGGAAGACGAAGCGAGGAGAAAAGAAGAGAGGAAAGGAAAGAAGGGCTAGAAAAATGAAGATAAAAGAGAAGGAAAGGAGAGTAAATAGAGGAAGAAGAGGAGGAAGAAGGGAAGGAAACAAGATTAGAACCAGAGGAAGAAGAGGAGGAGGAGGAGGAGGAGGAGGGGGTCTACAAGGGCGGACGCGTCAATAACACGTCTCATACATGCCAATGGTCAAAGTTTAGCAATTAAAACTATCATCAATGCTTCTGCGAGCTTATGATTAATCTTTACGGCGAGGTGAAAAGATATTATGAGGAGGAGGAGGAGGAGGAGGAGGAGGAGGAGGAAGGGTTATAGTTGTCGTAGGAAGAGGGGAAGATGCGTGGAAAGGAGGAGGAGGAGGACTAGAAAGAGTGATAATGAGGGGAAGAGGAGAAGGAGGAGGAGGAGGAAGAAGCAGGGACGGGAGAAAGAGGAAGAGGAAGAAGACAGGGATGGGGGAAGAAGAGGAGGAAGAGGAGAGAAGGGAGATAGAAGGAAGAAGTAAAAGAGGAAAGACTGGAAGAGGAGGAGGAGGAGGAGGGAAGAAAAATTGAAGATAAGGAGATTTGTTGCACACACACACACACACACACACACACACACACACACACACACACACACACGTAGATTAAATAAACAAAAACAAAACGAAAAAAAAAATATTAGTTACCGGAAGTGTTACCTCTCTCTCTCTCTCTCTCTCTCTCTCTCTCTCTCTCTCTCTCTCTCTCTCTCTCTCTCTCTCTCTCTCTCTCTCTCTCTCTCTCTCTCTCTCTCTCTCTCTCTCTCTCTCAGGAGGGAAAAACACATGTTCTCTCTACGGCCACCTGTCCTGTCTCTCTTTCCTCCTCCCTTAACCCTTTTTGCCCTTTTTCCTCCCTTCCCTCCGCTTCTCACCCTCCTCCTGTCTCTCCCTCACCCTTCACCCCTCCTGTCACCCCTTACGTTGAGCTTCAGTAGACAGCTTCCCGTGACCCCAGCGAGCTCCTCCCCCCACGAAGTCCAAAGTGCCACTGAGTCGGTTCTTGCAAGCATGGGTCCTTTATAGATTTTGGGCGGAAGAACTTTATATGGATGAGAAATGAAGATGGATGAAAGGAAGAAGGGAAGGAGAGCCAAAGGAAGAGGGAAGAAGGGTGAAAGGAAGAGGGAGGAAGACAAGAAGAAAGGAAGAGGGGGAAGGAAGATAGGAAGAGGGTGAAATCATTGGTGAAGATGGAAAAAGAAAGTAAACTGATTATAATTCTATACTTATTCTCTCTCTCTCTCTCTCTCTCTCTCTCTCTCTCTCTCTCTCTCTCTCTCTCTCTCTCTCTCTCTCTCTCTCTCTATCTATCTATCTATCTATCTATCTAACTTTCTTTTCTATCTCATTTTCTCTCCTCTTTCTATAATGAAAAATAGAAAGTGAAATGTTGAATAAGGAAAAGGAATGGTGCACAGATTTTAATTCCGTAGTTAATTCTCTATCTATCTATCTATCTGTCTATCTATCTATTTATCTATCTGTCTATCTCTTTCCCTTTGCGTAATCCTTCTCTCCCTCTCTTAAGTCCTTTCCTCCCTCCTCCCTCTCATCTCTCCTTACCTCCCTCCCTCCACCTCCTACCCTTCCTCCCTCCGCCAACCCTTTTTCCCCATAGATCATTCATTATAAGTGACTTTTGATCCAAGCCCAAAGGGATGGATTCAGATCGCATTCAGCGTAGGATCCAACGCCATAATCTGAAGAGCCTGGCGCCGGGACGTATAATGTGTTTGGTTTCGTCATCTATAGATTTTTGCGTTCTCGAGTGGATGAGATGGAGTAAGAGAGAGAGAGAGAGAGAGAGAGAGAGAGAGAGAGAGAGAGAGAGAGAGAGAGAGAGAGAGAGAGAGAGAGAGAGAGAGAGAGAGTTTATGTATATAGAAGATGAAAGCTTTTAAATAGAGAAGCAAATTTAAAGGAAAAAAATATGATAAACGAAGAAAGAAAGAAAGAATTAGAGAAAGTTTTAAGGACAGAGAAAAGGAAAGAAAGGAAGAAAAAAAAGAAAGATAGAAACAAAGAAAGAAAGAGATAACAAGGAAAACCACTGATGAGAGAGAGAGAGAGAGAGAGAGATTTACTTTCAGATGTATAAAGATCATTAGTTATTTGGTTGTTTCCCTTCTAACATTATTTTTTCCGGTTTTTTTTTTCATTTAATTATTCATTTTGTATCTTTTATAATATTTTTCTAACCATTTATTCTTATCGTGTTTTTAATCTACTCTATTAATATATATCTCATTTTATTTGTCTTTTCTTCATTTTTAACTAACTAACTGTCTAACTATCTATCTAACTAACTAACTATCTATCTCTATCTATCTATCTATCTAACTAACTAATGAAGGTATCGTTCATTATTTGCCTCTATTTTTGTGTTTACCATTTTTTATTATTTATTTCAATTTTTTTTTATATATCTTTACATCTTCGTTTGTTTATTTCCTATCTCTATTTTCGGGTATTTATTTATTCTTGTTTCTCTTGTGGTTTTATGTTCCTCCTCCTCCTCCTCCTCCATTCACGCTACAAAAAGTGAAGAATGGAAGGGCGCGGCGTATCCCTTAACTCTCAATGGGCCGTTTAATATATTACCATTTATTTTTCCAACCTCTCAAACCTCCATACTTGATCCTCTTCACAAGGGTAGAGGGAGGAGGATCGGATCGCTCTCAAGGCTATTGGATTCCCTTCTCGATCCTTTTGTATTGCTGTGTTTGCCCTCCAGAGAGGATCGTGTTCCCCTGCGCTAACAAAGACGCCTCGCACTGATCGTGTATCGGCGACTATTGGCGTGTTGGAAAGGATTCAGATGCTACTACTTCTATTACTACTACTACTACTACTACTACTACTACTACTACTATTACTACCACTACTGCTACTACTACTACTACTACTGCTACTACTACTATTACTACTAACACTACTACTACTACTACTACTACTACTACTACAACTACTACTACTACTACTACTACCACTACTACTACTACTACTACTACTACTCCTACTAATACATCTTCTAATATTCTTGTTGTTTTCTTTATCTTATAACACACACACACACACACACACACACACACACACACACACACAAAAATCCTCCTTCCTCCCCTCACATACATCTCCTCCCCCCCCCCTTCCCTCCCTCCTCCCCTCCCTCCCTCATCAAGACTAATTTTTACAGGTAACCCTTAACCCAACTCGCTCATTAAGTTACCTGGCGCGCTAACACAGGTCGACTTGCCACCTGTCGGGATCTTTATTAATTAACACCTGACCTTGCCTCACACCTTTATTGAACATTATTGAACTGACACTTGACTTGGCGGTACTACGGGAAAACAGAGGAGGGGGTTGGCACTCTTTGGTACGATATTGGCAGTCTATCGGGGCTCTGTCTGGTACTCTTTGGCATGTTATTGGTACTTTTTGGCACTGTTGGTACTCTGTTGGAACTCCATTGGTACTCCGTTGATACTGTATTGGTACTGTGTTTGGTACTCTGGCACTGTTCTTGCACTCTTTAGGTCTATTGGCACTCTGGTAGGCACTCCTTTGACACTTTCCATTCTACTAGAGCTCTATTGGCACTTAATTGGCACTAAAGGTACTCTCCCGTTACTCTCCTTGGCACTCTTTTGGTACTCTATTCGGCACTCTATTGGCGCTCTGGTGGCACTCTGCTTGGCACTCTATTGGCACTCTGTTCGGCACTATAATGGCCCTACTGGCACTGGTCCTGATCGCCGCCTCGTTCAGCGCGTCGTGTCGCCCGGCGGTGAATGGCAATAAAGGAATATAAAAATGAATCAATGGTGTCGCGTGGAGTGTGTGACGCATGTACCCTTCATTTTAATAACCATGATTTTTATTGGTCCCGGCCGAGCAGGTGTGGACGAGAGGTGAGGCGTGTCTATAAAAGGTTTTAGCGCGGAATTTATGGGAAGCATCGAGGGACCTGTGACTGTGTGTGTGTGTGTGTGTGTGTGTGTGTGTGTGTGTGTGTGTGTGTGTGAGGGAGGGAGTTGATGGTAGTGGTGATGATGGGTGCTGGTGGTGATGGAGGTGGTGGTGATGGTTTTGATGGTAACGGTAAATTGGTGGTGATGATGGGAGGATAGTGATGATGGTGGTGATGGTGTTAATGGTATGCTGTGGTGATGATAATGCTGGTAATGGTGATCTGTGATGATGATGGATTTTAATGGTGATGATAATGAACATGAGATGAAACGAGAAAAATATAACTAGATGGTGATGATGGTGATGATGATGAGGTGTGATGAGTATGGAAATAGATTGCAATAGATGATGATGATGATGATGATGGTGATGGTAGTGGTGATAGTGATGACTGCAAACAAACAAACAAACAAACAAAAAACACTAAAACAGGGCATGAAATATAATACACCAACACACGAACACACACACAAAAAAAATAAACTGAAGCGAAAATATTGAGAAAAACACTAACAAAAAAAAAAAACACAAAACAAAACAAACACAAAAAAAAACAAAGCCATTATATTAAGAAAGCTTTTGTCGGCAACATCTGATAGTCACTGCAACTTATTCTCTCTCTCTCTCTCTCTCTCTCTCTCTCTCTCTCTCTCTCTCTCTCTCTCTCTCTCTCTCTCTCTCTCTCGCTCTCTCTCTCTCTCTCTCTCTCTCTCTCCCCTCTTTTTTTTTTTTTGTCCCTCTCACATTACCTCCTGTCTGGTGCCCCCTTCCTTCATCACCAGAACGAAGGAGATGGTACGCCCCCCGCCCCCCCCTCCCCCCCTCACCTCCATCACCACCACCACCACCACCACCATCATCATCACAATCATCTCCGGTATCACCGTCATCACATTAATTTTTCCCACCCACCATCATCACTAATACCATCATCTTCACCATCTCTACTATTTTCATCACCACCACAGTCACCACTTCTATCATCATCATCACCACTACTACTAACTTCACCACCTCCACCATCATCACTATTCATCACCACCACCACCACCACCACGACCACCAAAAAAATAATAGTTCTCAACCACATCAATAACAAAAAAACAAAACAAAACAAACAAGAAAGAAAAAGGAAAAGAAAACAACGGCAAAGACAAACCGCCAGTGAGAAAAATGGATAAGAAGGGAAAAAAATAAGAAAATGAATGAAAAAAACAAAAACAAAATAACGTAGAGAATCATATTGAGAGAGAGAGAGAGAGAGAGAGAGAGAGAGAGTCGGAGCCACAGAGCGCGCCAGGAGTATGCAGTGCCAGGCGACATGTGGCACTCTCCGGTAATTTACATATGGCACCGTGGCATTATATAACATTTTGACACGGCCCCTCCGCCATCTGATCCCCGCGCCGCAGCTAAAGAGAAAAAAATCCACGTTCTCATTTGCATATTTCGGACACCGTGTGAGAGGTGGAAAAGGAGGGGGGAGGGGAAGGGGTAGGGGGAGGGGAAGGAAGGGGGGAGGGAGTGGCGGTATGATGAAGGAGGAGTAGGAAAGAAGGATAGGTTAGGGGAAGAGGGAGGGAAGGAGGAAAGAACTTAGGTGGTATGGTGCGGGAAAGGGGGGGAAAGAAGGGGAGATGTAGAGGGAGAGAAAGGGAGGGAGAATGTGATAGGGAAAAAGAGGGAGAGGAGGTTAGGGAACGGGGAAAGGAGAGAAGGAAGCTGGTATGAGGAGGAGAGACAGAGGGAGAAGGAAAAGTGGAGTGAAAAGAAAATGAAGGATATATAATGTTTTTTGTTGTGTTTTCATACGCATTTTTTCTTGTTTTCTTTAATTTCTTTCTTGTTTTTTATCAAGTTGGTGTTTTCTTTTTGTTCCTCGATGTTTTCTTTAATAATTTCTTGTCTGTGCATTTTTTATTATTTTTTTATACTTTGATAACTACTCATTTGTATTTTTTTCTATATATAATTATTGTTGTTTACGTCCTTTATATATAACACAACAGACACACCTTAACTAACCACCTCACCTGAGAGCAACGATTAGCGGGCCTTTCTTTCCTACCCTTTCTTTTTGTTGCCCTTGAGTTGCTCCCTGTACTGTAAAAATAAATAAATAAGTAAAAAATCAAACACCTGTACTCACCTGACCTTACCTGTGCTCACCTGCCCCTCTCTTCCCCAGGTACGTGGAGCTTCGATACTCAGCTCTGCCACATCTCTCTCACTTAAAGAAGCAGCAGAAGTAAGTGGCTTGCCATTATATTCCTTCCGGGGCATGCGGCACTCCGAGGCACTCTTGGCACTCCTCTCTATCTTTCTCTCCTCTCTCTCTCTCTCTCCCTCGTTTTGTTTCCCATTGTTTTCCTTCCCTTATTATCTACTTTCCCCTTCTTTCCTCTCCTTTCGTCTTTCGTTTTCGTTTCCCATTGTTTTCTTCCCCTTTTCTTCATTCTTTCCTCTTTTTATCTACTCTCCCTATCTACTCTCCTTTTCATCTTTCTTTTCCTTCTCCTTCCTTTTTTATTTTCCATTGTTTTCCTCTTATTTCTTCTCCCTTTCCTCTTCTCCTCTTCTCTTCATCTTTATTTTCTTTCTCTTCGTTTAGTTTTCCATGTTTTCCTTCATTCATCCTTCCCTCTTTCATCTATGCCTCCATTTTCTACTCTTCCCTCCTTCCCTCTTTACTCTTCCTCTTGGCACTCTTGGCTGGGTTGTTCCTCTTGTTTATTGTGCTTCCTCTTGCTCCTGTTTAGCGATGTCTCCCTCCCTCGCTGACTCACCCTCTTACTCACTCTCACTCTTGTTTTTGCCCTTACTCACTCTTGCTATGTTTAGAATCTGCTTGTTTTCTGTTTTCATATATATCCGTCTCATTGTGTTCGCCTATTGCTATTTTTTGTATTGATTTCTCACCTTCTCTCTCTTTCTTTCTTTCTTTCTTTCTTTCTGTTTTTCTTTCCTTTTTTCTTTCTTTCTTTCTTTTATGTATTTCCTTGTATCTGTATTTGTATTTGTATTTTTTTTTTTTTAGCGTCAGTTTCAGTATGTCTCCTCTGTTATCTTTTTTTATTCTTTTTATTCTTTTTTTCTTTCTAATTATGTGTTTCGTTCATTTCCTCTTTTTCTTCAATTGTCAAGTATGTTTTATTTTCTACTGGTCTAAGTCATTTAAGTATCTATCAATATTTTCTTGTTCTTTTTCTCTATTTCTTATATATTTTCTCTTTTTCTTATAAATAATCCTGACAACTGTTAATTTAAGGTATTTTCTGAGGTAAGTTTTCAGTATTTTCATCCTATATTGCTTTCTTTTTTTTTTCGTTCATTATCTACAATTTCTTATTATCTCCTCTTCGTTTCCATTACTCCTTTTTTTTTTCTATGTATATTTCTGACAGCGGTTAATTTAAGGTATATAGCTATATTTTTTAGGGCATGTTTTCAATTTCGTCTCATGTTACTTCCATTATTTTTTTCGTTTATTATCCTCTGTTACGTATTATCTCCTTTTCTTCTTCTCTTCCTCGTCTCTCACCATCCATCTCTGTCATTAACATTCCCATATTGTCTCTCTCTCTCTCTCTCTCTCTCTCTCTCTCTCTCTCTCTCTCTCTCTCTCTCTCTCTCTCTCTGCCACTGTTCTCTGCTCTCTCTCAAACCTCCAAGACTCACTTCATTAGCATAGAAGTGTAGGAGGACGCTTCCCACGGTCATACGGAGGGAGAGAGAGAGAGGGAGAGGGAGGGAGAGAGGGTTGGTTCTAAGATGGATTGTGTTACGAATGACACGCTAAAAGATGAAATACGTTACTCTCTCTCTCTCTCTCTCTCTCTCTCTCTCTCTCTCTCTCTCTCTCTCTCTCTCTCTCTCTCTCTCGCGACATTATTCTTTGTCTTGAGTGCGTTGTGGTGTGTTTAGGTTTGTCTAGGCCTACTGGCGGGGGTGTGGGGGGTGCGGGGGTGGGGGGGAGGGGGGAGTGAGGGGAAAGAGGGGGTGATGAATGATTCAGCAACGGGAGAGTAAAAAAGAACAGACATTTTAATACGTGTGAAAAGACTGTCGTTCTGCGCTCTCTCTCTCTCTCTCTCTCTCTCTCTCTCTCTCTCTCTCTCTCTCTCTCTCTCTCTCTCTCTCTCTCTCTCTCTCTCTAATCATGTAAACGTAAATAATTACTAACAAACAAATAAAGAAAGAAATAAAGAAATAGAGTAAACATGTCGTAGGATTTTCTTTTTTTTTTCGTCTTTTTTTGCTATTTTTTATTACTTTTCCTTCGTGTTTTATTTTTTGTCAACTTCTGTTTGGAAAATGAAATCAAAACATCATGTCAGGTCGAAACTTGCACCGTGAGAAAGAAAAAATACTTCTCTCTCTCTCTCTCTCTCTCTCTCTCTCTCTCTCTCTCTCTCTCTCTCTCTCTCTCTCTCTCTCTCTCTCTCTCTCTCTCTCTCTCCCTCACATTCACCCTCATTTCCCTCCCTTCCCTCCCTTCCTCCCTCTCCCTCTCTCCTTTGCTCTCCTCCATCAACCCTTTCCCCTTGCCAGACACGCACACACAGACACACACATTCCCCTCACCCCCTTTTTCTCTCTCCCACAATTCCCTCTGTGCCCTGAGTTACATTCCTCCTTACTCTCCCTTCCCTCCCTCCCTCTCCCTGTATGATGGAGGAAGGGAGGGAAGGAGAGATGGAGGGCGTAATATATGACTTCCCTTTCCACTGGCATATTCAAATTTCTCAGACATTTATGAAGGAAGAAAGGACAGAGGGAAGGAAGGGTGGTCATGGAGGAGGAGGAGGAGGAGGAGGAAGAGGAGGAAGGGGAGGTTGTGGGAATAGAGGAAAGCATTGTCAAGCGTAAATTAGTGGCTGTAGTAGTTGTTGTTGCTGTTGTTGTTGTGGTTGTTGTTGTTGTAGAATCAGCTGACAGTGAGGTTGAGACGAAGGGTTATTCTTGAACCAGGAAGAATGAAGGTAATGAATCTCTCTCTCTCTCTCTCTCTCTCTCTCTCTCTCTCTCTCTCTCTCTCTCTCTCTCTCTCTCTCTCTCTTCGCTCGCTCGCTCGCTCTCGCTTTAACACGCACAAAAAATAAAAATAATGCACTTAACTTTTTCCTCCTAAGAATTATGAGTGTTTTAACCATTTCAATATGTCAGGCGCTCCTTGAGACTTGCATTGTTTCTTGGAAGAGGAAGAGGAGGAGGAGGAGGAAGAAGAGGAGGAGGAGGAGAAGAAGGAGGAGCATTAAGACTGATATAGAAAGTAATTAAGATCGGATCAAACCAGACTAAATATTTGCTTTGACTCACCTGATAAACACTTAATTATCACCTTTTTTTCTGTTGATAATTTAGGCAAAAGTTGAAAGCACGAAACAGTTACAGATGGTGATAGCGAGGTGGTGGTGGTGGTGGTGGTGGTGTGCGTATGTTTGTGTGTGTGTGTGTGTGTGTGTGTGTGTGTGTGTGTGTGTGTGTGTGTCTTGGCTCAGTGGTGGTGAAGTAATGGAGGTGATTGTGGTGATAATGATGGTGATAATGGTGATGGTTAATGATTAGTATCTCTCTGAATGACATCGATTTATAGATAGTGTTGTTGAAGATGGTGGTGATTGGTGGTGGTGATGGTGTTGCAGGTGGTGTTGAGTGATGTGGAATAGGTGGTGTCTAGTAGTGGTGGTGTTGCAGGTGGTGTTGAGTGATGTGGAATAGGTGGTGTCTAGTAGTGGTGGTGGTGGAGGTGGTGTTGACTAGTGGAAGTGGTGATGATGGTGGTGGTGACATCATAAGAGGTAATTCCCAGTGTGGTTGCGTGGTAGTGATTATGGTGGTGGTGATGGTACGTTCGGTGTAGTAATGATGGTGGTGGTGGTAGTGATCAGTAGTGGTGTTGAGGGTGGTGGTGAGAGTAGTGGTGATGGTGGGGAAGTGTTAGTGGTAGTGGTGGTGAATGTGATCAGTGGTAATGGTGTTGACTGGTGGTGTTGGGTGGTGGTGATGGTGGTGATGGTGGTGGTGGTGCAGACTTAACAGATTGACCCAATTGACCGAGTTAGTCACCCACACAAAAAACGAGAAGGAAGGCGATTGAGTGTAGGTGGCGGAGGAGGAGGAGGAGGAGGAGGAAGAGGAGGAGGAGGAGGAGGAGGATAAGTGTGACAAAAACTGGTGAGGATGAACAAGGATGATGAGTAAATTGAGGAGGAATGGATAAGAGTCATGAAGAGGAGGAAGAGGAAGAGGAAGAGGAGTAAGAGGAAAGGGAGAGATGTTAAATAGAAGATCAAGTAAACAAAAAAGATAAAGAAGAAGAGGAAGAAGAGTAAAGAAGAGTAAAGAAGAACAGTAGGAAATAATTATGAAGAAAGATGAATAAGAAGGAGTTTGTAGAATTACTTAACTTATGCAAGAGCGACAAAGTATTACACACACACACACACACACACACACACACACACACACACACACACACACACACACACACACACACACACACACACACACACACGAAGAAAATAAAAGTCGTTAAATATATATAAAAAAGAATAAAAAAAAGAAAAGAAATGAGTAGAAAATAATGGATGCAATTTATTTTAGTTGGAAAAGGACGCAAATAATGGTTTAAATTGAGACAGCAGATGGCGGAGAGAGAGAGAGAGAGAGAGAGAGAGAGAGAGAGAGAGAGAGAGAGAGAGAGAGAGAGAGAGAGAGAGAGAGAACGTGACCTCTGTTTATACATGAATTGTGACTCAGAACTTCCATTTATTGTCCTGGTGATTAAGAACTGTCTCTCCACCCCTTTCCTCCACCTCTCCACCCTTCCCTCCACTTCTCCACCTTTCCCTCCACCCCTTCCTCCACTTCTGCCCCTCCCCTCCATCCATCTTTTAAATCCTCCACTTCATCTTCCTCTCCTTTCTATCTATTATTTTTTCTTCCTCTATTCCTCCACTTCTTTCATCCCTTCCCTTCTTCCCTATCTTTCTCTTCCTCCACTTCATCCTCCTGCTCCTTCTCTTCTCCTTCTTCTATTCCTTCATTCATTCTTCCATCTGTTCTTCCTTTCCTCCTCTTTCTCCACATCCTCTTCTCCTCCTTTCTTTCCTTTCTCCTTATTCCTATCTTCCTTTATCTGTCATTATTCCTCCTTCCCTCTCATACCCTTCTCCCATTTCCTTCCATTTCTTCTTCTCTCTTCCCTTTACTCCCTCCTCTCTTATTCCTCTTTTTCCCTCCCTGTTCTCCACTCTCCCTCCTTCCCTCCATCCTTCCTTCCCTCTACATACCCTCCTCCTCTCCTTCCTATACCCTTTTTTTGCCTCCATGTTCTCTACCCTTCCCTCCTTCTCTCCCTCCCTCTCTCTCTCCCTCAATCTATTTTTAGGCTCCACACCATAGCTACTTTTCCACTTGTGTTCCGTCACCATCCCTTCCCTTCCCTTCCCTTGATGTGGAGAGAAGGGAGGGAAGGGAAGGGAGGGTATCGTGGGCAGCCCTCATCCACCTTACCTTGTTGATACCCACTCCACTCCACTCCTCCTCCTCCACCCGCAGGGCTATCCACACGTGATTGTAGGTTTCATCCACTCATCTCTTATCTCTTTGTTGATATTGCTGGCTGCCTCCCTGATGTACCCCCCCCCCTTCTCTCTCTCTCTCTCTCTCTCTCTCTCTCTCTCTCTCTCTCTCTCTCTCTCTCTCTCTCTCTCTCTCTGTCCAGGTGTTTATCTCAGGTCTATTACAGGTGTGCAGGTGAGCCATGGCCCCCGTACCTCACCTGGCGGTCTTTATTAGTAGTCAGGTAACTCAGAGTCCTTTCTCGTGCGCTCGTATTTACAAAGGAATCAACACAAACTCGTAATCTGCGCCTACGAGAGTTTACACGGCTCGTTTATCCTCGCTCGTATGTTCCAGGAGGAGGAGGAGGAGGAGGAGGAGGAGGAGGGAAGGTGAAGTGAAGAGGAAGAATAGGAGAAGTAGGAAAGGTGTGAAAATGATAGGAAGGAAGAGAATGATAAGAGATATGAAGGGGAGAAGAAGAGGAGGAGGAGGAGGGAAGGTGAAATATGGAAGGGATAGAAAGTGAAGAGAAAGAAAAGGAGAAGTAGGAAAGGTGTGAAAATGATAGGAAGGAAGAGAATGATAAGACATATGAAGGGGAGAAGAAGAGGAGGAAGATAATGGAGAGAAGAGGTGATAAAGATTAGACGAAGAGGAGAAGGAAAACGTGAAGAAAGGAGAGATAGTGAAAAAGACGTGGATAAAACATGAATAAAAAGAAGATGAAAGAATTAGTAACGAATTAGTATATGAAAAAAAAAGGTCAAAATCTGTCTACCTGTTGTATTTCTTCCTCTTCCTTCTTTTTTTTTTTCCTCACTTCCCTTCCTTCTTCTCTCCCTCCTTTTCTCTCCTCCACTTTATTCATTCATTCAGTTCCTCTCATACATTCAGTCCTTGTGTGTGTGTGTGTGTGTGTGTGTGTGTGTGTGTGTGTGTGTGTGTGTGTGTATTTACATAGTTGTGAGATACAGTAAAAGAGAAAGACGGTACAAAAGGAGAATGGTAGAATGAAAGATGGAAAGGAAGACGGAGAGAGAGAGAGAGAGAGAGAGAGAGAGAGAGAGAGAGAGAGAGAGAGAGAGAGAGTGTGTGTGTGCGCGCGGGGAATGGAGTGTCGGAGAGCGGGTGACAGCGAGCAGCAGCGACTTAACGGCACTCACTTATCGCGGCATTGTCTCCGTAACAGGCACGTTAGGGCGAGTGTATTGTGGCCGAGGAATGCATAGTGCTCCTTATCGGCCTGGGGGGAGGGAGGGAGGGAGAGAGAGAGACAGTAAGAGGGAGATAGAGGAAGAGGAAGTGATGGGAAAAGAGAGAGATGGGATGAGAAGGAGAAGAGAGGCAGAACAAAAGAAGCATGATAGATTAAAAGATGGAAAGGAAGACAGAGAGAGAGAGAGAGAGAGAGAGAGAGAGAGAGAGAGAGAGAGAGAGAGAGAGAGAGAGAGAGAGAGAGAGAGAGAGAGAGAGAGAGAGGCAAGGAAAGGAAAGGAAAAGGAAGCAGGAAGAGAAAGGAAAGGAAAGGAAAGGAAGGAAAATGAAGCAGGAAGAGAAAGGAAAGGAAAGAAAAGGGAAGGAAATTAAGGAAAGGGAAACAGGAAAAGAGAAAGGAAAGGGAAGGAAAAGGAAACAGGAAGAGAAAGGGAAGAAAAGGAAGGAAAAAGAAGCAGGAAAACAGAAAGGAAAGGGAAGGAAAGGCAAGGAAAGGAAGGCAGGGGAAGGGTTGACTCTGACTTGGCAGGTGAGGAGAGAAAGAGCGTAGGAAAGGTAGGAAAATCTGTACGGCTCTCAGGTAACCACTGATTGGAGGAGGAAAGGTGTGTGATTGGAGGAGGAGGAGGAGGGAAAGAAAAGTGCATATTGATGGTAGTGGAAGGAATATTGAAAGTAAGAGGAGTGAAAGGGAGGGAGAGGGGAGGAAGGGAGAGAGGGGAGGAAGGATTTGAAGGAGTTATAGAAATGTGAGAACCGTGGCGGGGAGGGGAGGAGGAGGAGGAGGAAAAAGAGGAAGAAGAGGAGGAGGAGGAAAACTAAATGTTGTACAGAAAGAAAGAAAAAAAATAATACAGCAGAAAAAGAATG
This sequence comes from Eriocheir sinensis, assembly GCF_024679095.1. NCBI lineage: Eukaryota > Metazoa > Arthropoda > Malacostraca > Decapoda > Varunidae > Eriocheir > Eriocheir sinensis. The sequence goes on from NC_066558.1 coordinate 4,624,875, forward strand.
AGTCGAAAAAAATAATAAATGACGTAATATGAAAACTTGATAATAATAGTAATAATAATAATAATAATAATAATAATAATAATAATAATAATAATGATAACAAAAATGATGTGTTGTAATATGATAAAATAAATACAAGATGACAAGAGTTAACAGAGAAAGAGAGGAGGTGGAGGAGGAGGAGGAGGAGGAGGAGGAGGAGGAGGAGATGGAAGGAAATACCAATAGACTCACGTGTCCTCCGAGAGATAGACAAACAAACAAAGGAAATTGTAAAACCCCGTCCAAGAAAGTGTCCTGAATCATCACTATTATCACCATCTTCATCACCATCATCACCATCACCACCAATACCATCACCATCATCTTCACAATCACAAACGTTACTGTCAACACCACCATCACCACCATCATCACCATCACCAGTCTCTTCACTATCACAAACATCACTATCATCACCATCACCACCAATACCATCATCACCATTCTCTTCACTATAACAAACATCACTCATCACCATCACCACCAATATCATCACCATTCTCTTCACTATCACGAACATCACTCTCACCACCATCATCACCATCATCTTCACTATCACAAACATCACAATCATCACCATCATTTACATTTCTTTTTTCTTAACTTTTTCATCATTATCTATTCATTATCACCTTCATGACGTCATTTTCCTGTGTTCATATTTGTAGTTTTCATTATCCATTACGTGTTCGTCATCATCATCACCATCATCTCATTTTCAGTCCATCCACCTCGCCTCGGTCACACCTTCACTTTCATTTTCACTTTCATTTTCACCTTTCCTTTTCTCTTCTGTTCCTCAATATTCGCGATAGTGATCGTGGCAAAGGGCCTATCACAGTCACTATCTAAATATGGCTCCTCCTCCTCCTCCTCTTCCTCCTCTTCCTCCTCTTCTTTCTTCTCCTCCTCGTCTTCCATTTCTCTTTGTTTTGTTTTGTCTGGTCTTAATTCTCTTTTAACGTGTCTTATTTTTCCTCCTCCTCCTCCTCCTCCTCCTCCTCCTCCGTACCCATAATCCCTTCACCCACACAAATGTACCCTCTCCTTTTACCCTCCTCCTCCTCCTCCTCCTCCTCCTCGTCCTCCTCGTCCTCTTTGTCATTTCCATATAAGTTACATCAATTGCTTTGTGTTCTTTCGTTTATCATGTCTATTTTTACGTATCCTGTGTTTTCTTATCTCATTTATCCATATTTCAATGTCATTCTGAATACATTAACTTTTTTTTTTATTATTATTATTTTTTTTTTAACGTCCCCCACCTCCACCACATCCTCCCTACCTAATCCCCGTGTCGCCCCCTCTCCCTCCTCTTTCCCTTCCCATCCTTTCCCATCCTTTCCCATCCTGCCACTTATTTCAAATCCACCGCAGAGTGTAGCGTAATCCACCCCACTATTTATCCATCCCTCTCTTCCTTCTTTGAGACGAGGAGGAGGAGGAAGAGGAGGAGGGAGGATGAGAAAGGAAGAGTATGGGATGGGATAGGTAAGGGAGGGAGAGGAAGAAGGGAGGTCAGACGAGGTAGAAGATAGTGTTGAGAGTAGAGAAAAAATATGAAAAACAGAGGTAAAAACGAAAGAGAAGCAGAAAGAGAAAAGAAAACAGGAAAATAAACTGATTACGAAGAGGAGGAAAATGGGTATAGAAAAAAAATGAAATAAAGGAAGGCGAAAAGTAGAAGGAAAAGGAATGAATTAAAACCGACAGGAAAAATATGAAAAAACAGAGGTAAAAACGAAACAAAGGTAGAGAAAGAGAAAAGAAAACAGGAAAATGAACTGATTACGAAGAGGAGGAAAATGGGTATAGAAAAAAAACAAAGAAAGGCGAATAGTGGAATATGAAAGGAGTTAGTGGGAATAAACTAGAGAAGAAATAGTCGAAATAGTAGTAGTAGTAGTAGTAGCCGAAATTGACCTCTCTTGCGGCCACCTCTTTTGATTCTCTTTTTTTTAGGAGCAGCGAGTAGCGGGCTTTTTTTTTATTATTGTTTCCTTTTTTTTGTGCCCTTGAGCTGTCTCCTTTGTTGTTAAAAAAAAAAAACATCAACAACAAAACCTTTATACCAACACTCCCGCAAAGAACCACTGTAGTAATAATAGTAGTAGTAGTAGTAGTAGTAGTAGGAGGAGGAGGAGCAGCAGTAGTAGCAACAGTAGTATCGGTGGTGTTGTGGTGTTGTAATGGTGGCGGTGGTGGCGGCGGTGGTGGTGGTGGTGGTGGTGGCGGTGGTGGTGGTGGTGTCGGTAATGCAAAAGTCTGGCCGGGTCCTCGTCGTCGCTACGTTCCTGTACTAATAAACTTCAGCGCTAATGCATATTCATCGGGAGGCGAGGTGGCGAATGCTCCAGTGTATTCAAATGAGGTTAAAATCACACGCTTTCACGCCGACTACGAGAGGGGAGAGGAGGGTGCGTGGGGGAGGGAGTGAAAAGTTAGTGAATAGGGAGGATAAGGGGGTAGAGGAAGGGGGTACTGTATAGGGAAGGGTTAGGAGAGGGTATAGGTCTTATGGGGGAAAGGAGGGAGGGTTAAGGGGAGGGGGGGGGGGGCTTAAGGGGAGAAGAGAGGGGGAGGGGGTGGATTTAGGTAGGGTTTGGTTGGGTGAAAAAAGAATACGAGGAACTGCAGAGACAAATTTGCAGGGGAGGTTAGGTTAGGTTAGGGAGGGAGGAGGGGGGGAGGGGAGGAGGAAGGGGGTAAGGGAAGGTTAGGGAGAGAAGGGGAGGGAGAGATAAGGTAAGGTAAGGGAGATTAGAGAGAGGAGGGGGAAGGAAGGGTAAGGAGAGGTAGGGGAAGGTTAGGGAGGAAAGGGGAGTGGGAGATGGAGGGGAGAAATGAAGATAAGGGAGGTCAGGGAAAGATAGGGGAAGGAGGAGGAAGGGGAGGTATGGGAAGGTTAGGGAGGGAGGGAGGGGAGATGGAGGGAGAAAGGGACGGTAAGGGAGGTTAGGGAAGGGTAGGGGGAAGGAGGAGTAAGGGGAGGTGAGGGAAGGTTAGGGAGGGAAGGGGAGGAGATGAAGGGGAAAAAGGGAGGTTAGGGAAAGGTAGGGGGAAGGGGAGGAGATAAAGGGGAGAAAGGGAGGTTAGGGGAAGGAGGGGGTAAGGGAAGGTAAAGGAAGGTTAGGGAGGGATGGGGAGGGGGAGATGGAAGGGAGAAAGGGAAAGTAAGGGATGTTAAGGAAAGAAGGGGGAAGGAGGAGGAAGGGAGGTAAGGGGGATAGGGGAGAGGGAGAGGGAGTAAGGGGGGGGGTTGATACGGAGGGAAAATGAATAAAAAAAAGGACTCCAGGTAATGAATCGTGGCAAGCAGGAAAAAAAGGGAAAAAAAGTTACCTGTGTGTTTTTTTTTCTCTAGTGATTTATTGTTTTTTTTTCGTTCTTTGTTTTGTTTGTGTTTGTTTATTTTCTTTTTGTTTTAGTGTTTTTGTTTTTCTTTTTTTTCTTTTTCTGTCATTGTGTTTTACTGATAAAGACAAATGTAATGTTTATTTTTTTTTTTTTTTTTTTTTTTTTTTTTTTTTTTGTTCTCTAGTGATTTGTGGTTTTTTTTTTTTCGTTCTTGTTTGTGTTTATTTTCTTTTTTCTTTTTCTGTCATTGTGTTTTACTGATAAAGACAAATGTAATGTTTCTTTTTCTTTCTTTTTTAATCCATCTTATTTATTTACATTTTCTTCAACAAATTGTATTCTCATTTATCTGTAGTTCTCCTCCTCCTCCTCCTCCTCCTCCTCCTCCTCCTACTTCTCCTCCTCCTCCTCCTCCTCCTCCTCCTACTACTACTTTTCCTCCTCCTCCTCCTCCTCCTACTTCTCCTCCTCCTCCTCCTCCTCAACATATCCACTGAACTGTGAAAGTCAGAGCAACAAACACGCTGAGAGAGAGAGAGAGAGAGAGAGAGAGAGAGAGAGAGAGAGAGAGAGAGAGAGAGAGCGCACATCACGTCACTAAGGAAAATGAAGCATACTAAGGACAAGTATTTTCACCCTTAATGCTAATGGCCGGATGTCGGGGCTCAGAATGGAGACTCCAGTGACTCATCTCCCTCATCTCCACTCATCTCCCTCATCTCACGCCCTCCGCAGCATCCGTAAGGCTCATCTAACCGTGTAACATCAATGGGAGTATCGACTTACGTGTGTCTGTGGGTTAGCTTCTTTTTGCCTCCCTCCTTATACTTGTTCTCCATGCTCCTCTCCTCCTCCTCCTCCTCCTCCTCCTCCTCCTCCTCCTGTAATGTGAGCCCAAGTTTTCCATTAATCCCTCTAAGTATGTGTTACGAATCGGATCTTTTACGAAACACTAGTAGTTGCGTGTTCGTGTTCGTGTGTGTGTGTGTGTGTGTGTGTGTGTGTGTTTATCACGCTACAGATTATCCTGTTTTTCTTTCTTTCATCTTTCTTTCTTTCTTTCTTTCTTTCTTTCTTAACTGTATTATCTATTATTGTCAGATGTATTCTTTTGTTTATTTGTGTATGACTTATTTTACTTTATTCTCTCTCTCTCTCTCTCTCTCTCTCTCTCTCTCTCTCTCTCTCTCTCTCTCTCTCTCTCTCTCTCTCTCTCTCTCTCTCTCTCTCTCTCTGTTTTCTTGTTTTGTATTTGTTCAGACATATTTACCTTCTAATTTAAGCACACACACACACACACACACACACACACACACACACACACACACACACACACACACAGCATTTCGTCTTAACACTTTTTTTTTTTTAATAAGTCACGGCGGCTCCTTAGATCTTGAGAGAGAGAGAGAGAGAGAGAGAGAGAGAGAGAGAGAGAGAGAGAGAGAGAGAGAGAGAGGGAAGGGGGGTTACTGATACTTTATATGAGGAAGTGATCAGGTATTGGACAGGTAAATCCCTCCCTCTCTCCCTCCCTCCCTCCCTTCCTCCCTCTCCCTCCCTCTCCCTCTCTCTCCCTTCTTATCGCCTCTAAGCAGGAAGTGTGTGGTTTGGTATCCTATCGTTTGTCTGATGCTTTTTTTTCTTAACTTTTGTTTTTTTATATTAAAGGGAAAGTGTCTTGAGGTTTGGAAAGGTTGTAGGTTGTGGTTTTGTTGTTGTTGTTGTTGTTCTCCTTCTTCAACTACGTCTACCACTTCTTCTTTCTTATATTTCTTCTTCATTTCTCCTTTTTCATCCCTATCGTCTTCTTGTTCTTCGCTTTCTTTTCATCCTGTTTTTTGTTCTAATTCTTCTGCCTCTTCCTACTCCTCCTCGTCCTCTTCTTCTTCTTCTTCTTCTTCTTGTATTTAGTTTAGTGATGACCTCAGACAACAAGGATTTAAGAAAGGATGTGAAAAGAACGTGAAAAACTTAACTTAGACACCCACCATCTCTCTCTCTCTCTCTCTCTCTCTCTCTCTGGCTTACGCAATATATCCTGCCGCCACCCGCTTCGAGCCTTGACAACGAAGCACTGAAGGAACACTGAAGCCAGGAACGAAGCACTAATTGATCGATTGATTCTGAATGGGCGAAGCAACTCTCGTCTCCTGCAACCACCCGGGGAGGCGTTTTATCTCCACTTGGCAACACTGGTCCCTGAATGCCCCAAGAAAAGGTTACGCAAGCTGGCAGCACACACACACACACACACACACAGGAAATCAAGACCTTTAGCTAGACACTAAATTATGTGTTATGAAAGACTGTTACAAAGAAACTTAAGAAATTAGTATGTTAGGGTCGGAAAGGTCATACGGTCGATCACTAATATTACGAAGAAAAAGAATATTAATGATAAGAAGAACAAGAAGGAAAGAAATGCCAGTTGTCTTATATTTACAAGGATTCTAGGAAAGGCTTTTGAAAGGGATTGGAAGATGATGTTAAATGTGAAAGACTAATAAAGGGACATGATGTTAACGTAATTGAAAATGTCTTAAAGAAATGGAGAAGGGTTGAAAGGAGGTGGATAAGGAAGGAGAAGAGAAGGAAGGGAGGAAGATGCAGAGATGTAGAGGGCATGTGGAGGGAAGGAAGAGAATGGAGAGGGATAAGAAAGGTAGGAGGGAGTGAAAAGAAAATCGAGAGCCAGCGAAGAAGAGAGGGAGAGGGAGACAAGAAAAGAGAGTAGATGGGAAGAAAAGAGAAATGAGAATAAAAGAGGAAGAGGGAAAAGAGAGAAGAAATAGGGAGAGGAGAAGAAGAAACGAGGATAGACAGAGATGAGATAAGAAGAGGGAGAGGAGCAAGAGGAGGAATAGGAGAGGGAGAAGAGAGACCGAAAGAAGGAAGGAAAGGGAGAGAAGTTAGTAGGAAAGGAGGAAGAGGAAGAGGAGAAAATAAACAAGGGATAGACCAAGAGTAAAAGAGAAAAGGAGAGCAGTAACAGGGAATGGAGAGATAAGAGGAAAGGAAGAGGAGTAGGAGGAGGGAGAGAAAGAGAGAGGAGAGAGGGAGAGGAAGAGAGCGGCGTCATTTCCTCTCTCATGTCATAGGATCAGAGTGATTGGTAAGTAAGTGTGGTTGTTCTCTCTCTCTCTCTCTCTCTCTCTCTCTCTCTCTCTGTCCATGCCTTGCGGTCGTAGCAGTAAAGGTTTTGTTTATCTCCACAGAATATGTACTTTTCAATCTCTCTTCCTTAGCACTCCTCCTCCTCCTCCTCCTCCTCCTCCTCCTCCTCTTCCTCCTCGCACCCTTCTTCTTTTCCCATTTTTCCTACTTCCTCTTTTCGTTTTCCTTAATCTTCTGTTTCTTGTTATCGGTTCTTATCTTACTGTTCCTTATTATCCTTCTCCTCTATTCCTTTTTTTTTCCTTCTAATCTTCCTCCTATTCTTCTGTTTATGTAGGCCTACTTGTGAAATATTGCTCCTTCGTATCTTACTCCTTCCCTCTTCTTCTCCTTTACTTCTCCTTCTCTTCTTCTTCTTCCTCATACTTCCCTCCTTCTCTTCCTTCTTTTGTTTTTGTTTACTTATTCCCTCTCTTCCTCCTCCTCCTCCTTTTCAGCTTCTTCCTCCTCTTCCTAATTCTATTTATATATACTCCTCTCGTTCCTTTTCCTTTCCCTCCTTCTCTTTCTTCTATTTTTCCTTCTCGACCCTTCTCTCCCTCCCTCCTCCTCCTCCTCCTCCTCCTCCTTTTCATTTACATTCCCTCCATACCACCCTCATTCCCTCTCTCCCTCCTCCTCCTCCTCCTTTTTGTCCTACTCCTCCTCCTCATACCCCTGTTTTTTCACACTCCTTCAATACCACCTTCGTCTTTTGCTTCCTACTCCTTCCCTCTCTCACCCCTCCTACTCCTCCTCCTCCTACTCCTCTTTGGTCACACTCCTTCCATACCTAACCTCCATCTCTTGCTTCCTCCTCCTTCCCTCTCTCCCCCCTCCCCCTCCTCCTCCTGAACATCTCACAGCCCTTACCCCGACACCACCATCTCGTTATCTCTCGGAGGGCCACTGGCGGGCACTGCGGCGCTGTGGGTGGCACTGGCAAGGAAATGAGGCACCCGTCAGTGTTGCCAGTCCAGCCGCCACCCTGCCACCCATCACTTAGAGCGGCACTGTTACCAAGGTTGCCGATCGACCCTTACCGCCCTGTTATTAAGGATATAGAGTGGAGTTTTAGTGCTGCCAGTGTTGCCAAAGCGCGGGGTTGTTGTTGGTGGTTTGAGGTTTGACAGTGTTACCATTATGGATGTTGCACCTTGTCGTAATTCTCTCTCTCTCTCTCTCTCTCTCTCTCTCTCTCTCTCTCTCTCTCTCTCATCATTCAGTAGATTCTCACTGACATCACATGAAATCACACACACACACACACACACACACACACACATAGAGAGAGAGAGAGAGAGAGAGAGAGAGAGAGAGAGAGAGAGAGAGGCATACAGTTAGTTGGTGGTATAAGGGATTAAGGGCGATCTAAGTGCAACATTAAGGGTGTCAGGGTGTTAGGGAGGAGGTCTCAGGGTGTAGTGTTGAACCCCCCCTACCCCCCCCCCCCCCCCCCACGATGCTTCTAAGATCCATAAAGATAAGGGTGTGAGGGAGAAGAGGCAGTGAATAGGGTGATGGAGGAAGGGTGAGAGGGACTGGGGGGGGGGGGGGTTGTGAGAGGGTATTATAGGCCTAGTGAAAATTGAGCTAGTTCAGAAAGATGATTCCCAGACTTAGATTTATTTATTTATTTATTTATTCGTGGAAGTGTGAAAAAAGACGTGTTTTTGTCGTGTTTTCCTTTTTTTTTAATATTATAATCATCACTTGCTTTTTTTTTTTTTCCTTTTAATGTTGTCGTGAATTTTATCTTTTTTTTCTATTTCGTTCCTCTTTTTTTGATATTATAATCACACACTTGTCTTTTTTTTTTTTCGTTTACATTTTCAAGTTTTTTTCCTCTAATGCCCACTAACTTTTTTTTTTTTTTTTTTTTTAGATTCGCGATTAATTTGACTTTCCTGTTTTCAGTTCTTTGTTTCTATTTCTATACTTTAATTTTAGGGTCCGTTTTTGTCTGTCCTTCAACTTCATCTATTATCATTTCAAGAGCTATTTTCGTTTCATTCTCTCAGTTAATTGCATACTGATTCTCGTTTACCTGTGTTTTTATTTCCAGTCACTACCTTTATCATTTTTTTCTCTCACTTCCACAACTTTTCATAATCTTAGCTATTGTTGTATTGAATGTTAGTCCTCGTTCTATTTTTCAAGAGCTATTTTCATTTCATTCTCTCAGATTATTGCATACTGATTCTCGCTTACCTGTGTTTTTATTTCCAGTCACTAGGTCAACCATTTTTCCTCACTTCCACAACTTTTCATAATCTTAGCTATTGTTGTATTGAATGTTAGTCCTCGTTCTATTTTTCAAGAGCTATTTTCATTTAATTCTTTCAGTTCATGGCATACCGATTCTCGCTTACCTGTGTTTTATTTTATTTTCAGTCATTAGCTTTATAATTTTTCCTCGCTTCCACAACTTTTCATAATCTTAGCTATTATTTTATTCAAGTGATGATTGTATTAGAAGACGAAAAATTAAAAAAAAATACAAACTCACGCCAATACGAACGAAAAAAAAGTGTGATTATTATATTACAAAAAGGAAATCACGACAAATACACGTTTTTTTCACACTTCCAGGAATAAATAAATAAAAGTCCTCGATCTATTTTTCCAGCTGCAAATTATATCGTTTTTTTTTTTTCTCATTCATTATTTTGTGGTGATTATTTTTCCTCAGCTCTCCGTCTATTGTTTTTGTCTTTATCTCCTTTTTCCTCCCCCTCTTCCCCTTATGATAATTTTTCCTGCTCCCTCTGTCTATTGTTCTTCCCTTAGACGTTAAATTAATTGATAAACACAGACGCACACTCTCCCTACTTATCTCATTTCCCTTCTCTCTCCTCCCATTACGAGTATCTTTTCTCCCCCTGCTTCCTCCTCCTCCTCCTCCTCCACCTCCTTCTCCTCCTCCTCCTCCTCCTCCTCCTCCTCCTCCTCCTCCTCCTCCTCCAACGATCTTCTCTTTTCGTTATGGCGCAGATGAATCCTCGATATGTGAGTCCCAAGATCGAGAGAGAGAGAGAGAGAGAGAGAGAGAGAGAGAGAGAGAGAGAGAGAGAGAGCAGTCACTATACGCCATATGAGGAAAGGAAATTGTGATGATGATGGTGGTGATAGTGATGGGCGTCTGGTAGTAGTAGTAGTAGTAGTAGTAGTAGTAGTAGTGTATGTTAGGTGAGCTATTTTGGTTGTGGTGGTGATGGTGATTGTGGTGGAGAGAAAGATGATGGTGAGGTTAAGGGTGGTAGAGTTATGATGACAACAACAACAAGGACAATAACAACAACAACAATAAGTATTCAGTGAGTTGAGAGGTTGAGAAAACAAGTGTGCAAACAAAGCAATGAGCCACCCAAACAAGACCTAAACAAACACACACACACACACACACACACACACACACACACACACACACACACACACACAATATCAGAACACAAACACATTTTTCATTCAGATTTTTTCCTCCTTCATCGTCTGGTTTGTCTTTCTTTATACCCAAGAATCAAAAGAGAGAGAGAGAGAGAGAGAGAGAGAGAGAGAGAGAGAGAGAGAGAGAGAGAGAGAGAGAGAGAGAGAGATATTCTTCTACGCAACATAAAAAGATAAAGTAGAAGTGGTGGTGGTGGTGGTGGTGGTGACAGTAATGGTGGTGGTGGTGATGGTGGAAGTGGGTATTGGTGGTGATGGTGTTGAGTGGAGGTGATGGGGGGGGGGGTGGAAGAGAGGGGGAGGGAGGGGCCATAAGTTTTGATGATGGTGGTGGTGGTGATGATGGTGTTAGTACGTCGTGGTGGTGGTGATGGTGGAAGTGGGTATTGGTAGTGATGGTGTTGAGTTAAGGTGGTGGGTGGTGATGGGGGTGGAAGAGGGGGAGGGAGGGGCCATAAGTTTTGATGGTGGTGGTGGTGGTGATGGTGGAAGTGGGTATTGGTAGTGATGGTGTTGAGTGGAGGTGGTAGGTGGTGATGGGGGGGGTAGGGGGGTAGGGGGGGAGGGGCCATAAGGGTCACTGTTAGCAGGACGTCCTTGGTCATTGTCAACTTAATTGGCTTCCGTTTTCTTCGCCACTCGGGGTTTGCGTCCTTCCACCTTCCTTCCCTTGACACGGTTCGAAGGGGGAGCGGAGCTCTCATAGATTCATACATTTTTTTTTTTTTTTTTTTTTTTTTTTTTTTTTTTTTAGGGATATATATGTTTTTAAGGGGCTGGCATTGGTTTCAAGTATACATGGTTTCTGTTTTTATATTTGTGTTTTCTCTTATTATTTGTTTACTGTTCTTTTTTTTTTTGTTGTTTGGAGAGAGGGAGCTCGATGTTAATAGTCTTGTTTTTTGTTTTCGTATCTTATCCTGTTCTCTCTTTCTTTCCTCTTTATTTGTAACTAATTTCCCTCTTTTGTACTACTTTTTCTATATGTCAGTTTTCGTAGTATAAGTTTAGTTTCTCTCGGTTGATTTTTCTTTATCTATCAGTATTTTTATATTCCCCTCTTCTCCTCCTCCTCCTCCTCCTCCTCCTTTCACCACGTCACCCACCCCCCTTTCTCTCTCTCTCTCTCTCTCTCTCTCTCTCGTTCACAAACACCGTCATTTGTCCGTCAGCATCGACTATCAAGCCTGTCATTGTTTCCTTTACTTATAGCAAGACAAACAAACGAACACACACACACACACACACACACACACACACACACACACACACACACACACACACACACACACACACACACACAAACACACTAGACTACAGAATAAGATCAAAAGCGATAGACATAGATTCCAACACGCTTGCCAGAGGTTTCAACACCCTGTCCAAGCGAAGTAAGTAATGCGTCTCCCCGCCGCCAGAGGGACACAACAGTAACGGCTTGGGTTCCACGGTGATCTTTTTATAGAGGATCGTCTGTCTCTCTACACTTTATAGATAGGATCGAAACCCCTTTGTTCTCTCTCTCTCCGTCTCTCTCTTTAACTCGTTTTATGTGGAGTTGAAACTAAAAAGAAGAAACAGGATGATAGGAGTTAATGTTATGAAGCGTTGACTTGAAACTATGCGATGTTCAAAATAACTAGACAGTTTAACCACGCCCACATCAGCCGACCAACCGCCAATCACATTCATCCTCTCCCAGTATCCACCAATCATATGCAGCCTGAGTTGGAGATGGGGCGTGGCTTGGTTGTGGGCTGACCAATCATATCCACTGAAAAAGAAAAGTGGGTGGGGCTTATACGCCATGGAAATTTAAACCGAATAATGTGTGTTAGTGTGTTGGTGCAGGCAAAGGTGTGTAAAGGTGTGTGTTGGTGTTTGTTAATAAATGTTTCTTACGGTTTAATGAGAAAATCGATAGGCTAAAAGGTGTATAGATGCGATTATTTCTTTTGATTTGTTTAGGATTGCTATTGTATTAAGGGTAGTAGTAGTGGTAGTAGTAGTAGTAGTAGTAGTAGTAATAGTAGTAGTAGTAGTAGTAAGAAATGAACAAACAATAATAAGTATAAAATAAGTATAAGAAGTATAAGAATAATAAAGATAATAACAAACTTTTAAAAATGCACAAAAAATACTCAATACAGGATTCGATACCTTTCAAGTGTAATCGGATTCTACTTACATGGAATTCCAGGTGCGAGAGGGGAGTAAAAAAACGAACTAAATTAAAATAAAGTAAAAAAAAAAAACTAAAACGTGAAATCTGGTCATTCACACTCGTATTGGTTTTATTTCCGAGGTTTATAAAAAAAGGGGAAATATGGAAAACGTGGATATCATGTTACAATTTTTTCCTGTATTTATTTCTTCTACTGGTCACGTAAGCACCGCGAATATGCACAAAACTATCGCGCACTTTTATTTATTTTCATTTAGCTGCATTTTTTTTTACATAGCTATATATATTTTTAGTCGACTTCCTCCTTTCCCCTTTTTTCCCTCTTTCATAAAAAAAATGTATGTGGTAAAAGTACAGTTTGGGTTGTGGTGTTTGTTTGTGTTTGTTTGTTTGTATATTTCTTCGTTTTTCTCTTTTTTTGTTTCTTTTGTATTTTCTCTCCTTCCATGTTTTTATTTTTTATTTTCCTTCTTTCTCTTCCATATTTTAATTTCCTTCTCTTTCTCAGTTTTTTTATCGGTACATTCTCATACATTGTTTCTGTATTAATTTTTTTTTTCGATTTTTTCTTTGTATATTTTTTGGCCAAAATAAAACATGTTGCCGGAGATTAAAAAAAGATAAAAAAGCAGTCAGTGATCAGTAAACAAAACCCAAATGAATACTAACAAATTTGTACAAGGTCAAAACAGATAATTTTTAAGACTAAACGCTGATGGAAAAAAAAAATATATATATACAGAGGAAAATAAAAGTGTTAAAATTTGAGGGAAAAAATATTGAAAAAACGAAAATTAAGTAAACACCAATAAAGGAGATAATGACAAACTTATACATGAATCACCCAAAAGAAGAAAAAAAACGAAAGATACAGAGAAAAATAATTGTGCCAAAATTCGATGAAAAAAAAATTAAAAAAAAAACGAAAATTAAGTAAACATCAACAAAGGACATAACGACAAACTAGTACTTGAATCGCCTTCCAATCCCTCGTTTCTATAACACTACAACTTCATTCCTATATTAACTTTCTACTTCCGCGTGAGCCAAAGTTTGTGAGGAAGTTTGTGATTCATAAGTTTGGAGTCTTAGCGAAGTTGTGTATGCTACTAAGTTTCCGGTGGGTGTGTGTGTGTGTGTGTGTGTGTGTGTGAGAGAGAGAGAGAGAGAGAGAAAGAGTAGATGTTATGTTGTTGAGAGAGAGAGAGAGAGAGAGAGAGAGAGAGAGAGAGAGAGAGAGAGAGAGAGAGAGAGAGAGAGAGAGAGAGAGAGAGAGAGAGAGAGATCAAATAACAGGTGTTTTCCGGTAGTTTTTGTACTTGTTTATTTCTAGTTTTTTGGAATTATTTTACTTTGTTCTTACCTTTTCCTTTTTTTTCTATTACAGTTTAGTCTTCTTCTTCTTCTTCTTCTTCTTCTTCTTCTTCTTCTTCTTCTTCTTCGTCTTCGTCTTATCTTCCTCCTTTGGTATATTTCTTCTTTTAACTTTTTCTTATTTCCATTTCATTTTCAATCATACATTTATCTTCTTCCATATAAATAAACCCTTTCTCTCCTCTCTTTCTTCTAATGACAAATCCTCTACAAAATAACATCGCTAACATAAACAGTAAAAAAAACACGCCGTAGAGTCATAAAACCACAATCGTTACCAATAAATAAAAACAGTATCAACATCAACAGTCTACCAGTGTTACTACTGAGCTCTTGTTGTCACTGTTGTTTTGTTGTGACGTTGCTATCGACAAGGGAGAGGAAAGGAAGGAGGTGAGGAGGGGGCAAAGAAGGGGGGGGGGGTGATAAGGGGTAGGGGGAGTGTTGGAAAGAAGGGGAGGAGGTGCAAGAGGGGAGATAAAAGGGGTAAAGGGGGAGTGGTGAAGAGGGGAAGGGGATACAAGAGGGGAGATGAGAGGGGTGATAAAAGGGAAAGGGGAACAGGTGTGAAGGGGGGTGAGGGGGCGGAGGACAGGTGTCAAAGTGATGTGATTTATGGAGAGAAAAGTTTTGATCGCCAATGAAGCAGCGTGAAACATGCATCAATTACCTGTCAATAACTCGTGTGCCGGCGGCCAGGTACACACACACACACACACACACACACACACACACACGCACACACACACAAAGCAAAAAACAACACAAAAACAATAATCTATCAATGTCAAACGAGAATAAACGCAAATACACAAACCACCACCATCACCACCATCACCACTAC
>NC_066558.1:4644279-4649279 GCF_024679095.1 Eriocheir sinensis
ACATAAGTCTGGGAGGAAGTATGTGAGATATCGTATTTATTGGCTGTGTGTGTGTGTGTGTGTGTACGTGTGTGTATGTGTGTAAGGCCCCCCGGAGCACGTGACTTGGAAGGGAGGGGGGCGGGGGTGGGGGGGGCAGGGGGGCGGGGTGCGTGTGAAAAATTGAAGGGGGAAAGTGTTTTGTGGTGTGTTTCTGTGTGTTGCATTGTGTTGTTTTATTGTGGCGTTGAAGGGAAGGTGTTGAGAGAGGGAAAGAGGCTGCTGGTGGTGATGGTGATGGTGATGGGTAGTGGTGGTGGTAGTATGGTGGAAGATAATGTGGAGTTGTTATAGTGGATGTGATGATGGTGGAATGAAAAAGGTAGATGACGAGGAAGAGGAGGGGAAGAGGGGAAGGAGAAAGAGGAAGAGGAGGAGGAGGTAGAGAGGGGAATACATTGTGATGGAGGTGAAGTTAACGAATGGAAAAATAGAAGTGATATTGAAATGAATGTATTAAGCGTAAAGAAAAGATGGAGGAGAGTAGAGGAGGAGGAGGAAAGGAGGAAGAAGAAGTAGAATAAATGATGATAGGAGAGAATATAAAAGGTGTAAGGGATGTAGATGGAAGGGGAGGAGGTGTATGGAAGGATAGGAAAAGGAGATGGAGGTAAATGGGGAGGAGGGAAGACTAGAAGAGGGAAAGGGGTTAGGGGAGGAGGTGAATGGGATGGTAGGGGAGAGACTGGGGGAGGGGAAAGGGGGAGATGTGAAGGCTTAGGGAGAGGGGAGAGAAATGGGTAGGGATGAAGACTAGGAGAGGATAAGGGGTTAGGGGAGGAAGTGAATAGGATGGTAGGGGAGGGGATAGGGGGAGGGAAAATGGGGGAGGTGTGAAGGCTTGGGGGAGAGGGGAGAGAAATGGGGAGGGGGGGGGGGAGGTAGGTGTTGTCTGGTAGGTAAATTTCGCTTCACTTAACACAAATAACAGGCCACACACACACACACACACACACACACACACACACACACACACACACACACACACACACACGTTCATTCCAGCCCGTTCCGGCCCGTTCCACTCCATTCCCTGTTCGGCTTTTAATTAATGGAGCCGATGGTGCATTTCGGGTTGTGACGATTTGTTTGGTTGGGGGGCGTCAGGGGGGGCGGGGGGGGGGCGAGGGGTGAAGAGGGGAAGGGTGAACAACAAAAAAGGAAAAAAAGAAAAATGTCAGTTATTGATACAGGAGGTAACAGTGTATTCGTTGTGCTGAGCTGAAGTGATAATATTCGTTATAGAGGAATTTGTTGTGTGTGTGTGTGTGTGTGTGTGTGTGTGTGTGTGTGTGTGGACCTACCAATGATGAACTGTCTGTTTCGATGGTGGGAAGAGTGTGTGTGTTTGTGTGTTCCTGTTTATTTGTTTGTGGGTTTGTTAGTCAAGGAATGATTTTTTTTTTTTTTATTAATAACTTGAAATTCTTAAGATAAATGTAATGAATTTTGGATGAAGGAAGGAAAAGAACAAACTATTAATATATGAAAAATAGTTAATATGAAGAAAGTATTCTCTCTCTCTCTCTCTCTCTCTCTCTCTCTCTCTCTCTCTCTCTCTCTCTCTCTCCAGCGAACCACTGCATTTTAATTGACACTGGGTAATACGAACAAGTGCTTCCCGCCCACCGATCAAAGCACCTCTCGCCTCGTATTGATGTTATTCTCTAAGTAAACACAGCGTCGGGTACGTCTGTGTGTGTGTGTGTGTGTGTGTGTATGTGTGTGTGAGGGAGGGAGGGAGGCTTGAGGCACGTGCTGGTTCAGGATAAGCGTCTCATAATGATTTGAAGTTACTGGAATTGGTGGACTAGAGAGAGAGAGAGAGAGAGAGAGAGAGAGAGAGAGAGAGAGAGAGAGAGAGAGAGAGAGAGAGAGAGAGAGAATAAAAGAACAAAAAGAGAGAGAGGGAGAAAGAGGAGGGTGATCTTGGGCTACTAATTGGGCGGGATACTAAACATTGGGCTAGATTTCGGCTATACAATAAATCTTGCTTCTTATATTGGGTGAAAGGTAACAATAGACATAAAAGAAGACATACAAGAAACTGGACTAAAGAGAAAAAGTGATAATAGGGAAAAAAAAATGTTGGGCTAGTTTTGGAGGGGTTAGTATACGAGATTGGGCTATAAAGTGATGTTGGGCTATTTTTTCTCGTTTTAAGTAGTGGGATTGCCTATGAAGTGATACTGGGCTATTTTGGGACGAATTGAAATGTGAGATTGGGCTATTAAGTGATGTGGGGCTACTTCTGTAAGGGTTAAGTGGTGGGATTGGGCTATTAAGTGATGTTGGGCTATTTTTGGCCGTTAAGTGGTGATATTGGGGTGTTAAGTGATGTTGGGCTACTTTTTGGCGGTTAAGTGGTGATATTGGGCTCTAAAGTGGTCTTGGGCTTCTTTTGGGCGGGTTACGTGGTTGCTTTGGGCTCTAAAGTGGTATTGGGCTACTTTTGGGCTGGCATTGAAATATTATGTGGTATTGGGCTTCTTTTGGGCGGTTTACGTGGTTGCATTGGGCTCTGAAATGGTGATTGGAATATTAAGTGGAGTTGGGCTTCTTTTGGGCGGGTTAAGTGGTGATATTGGGCTATAAAGTGTTGTTGGGCTACTTTTGGGCTTGTTTGGGGCTGGTTCGACAGGGCGAGGGGAGCGGTTATCAGCTTATTCGATTCGTTAGTCGCAGAGAGCAAGTCAGTGTTGCCACGGTCATTGGCTTCGGTAAATACTTGGACAATTAAACGTGTGTGGTGGTTATTCCCCTTCGCTCTTTCCCTTCCCTTCCCTTCCTTTCCCTTCCCTTCCCTTCCTTTCCCTTCCCTTCCTTTCCCTTCCCTTCCCTTCCCCTTCCTTCCCCTTCCTTACCTTCTATTACCACCCTTCTCTTTTTTCTCAAATTTCCATTCTCTTCCCTTCTACTTTCCTTCCATTTTTCTTCCAATTTCCCTTCTCCCCTTCCTTTCCTTCCCCTTCCTTTCTATTATCACCCTTCTCTCTTTTTCCCATTTCCCTTCTCTTCCCTTCTCCTTCGTTCCCCTTCTTTCTTTTACTATTTATTTTTTTGTCTCCCTTTTCCCTCTTTTCCTTCCCTACTTCCCTTCCCTTCTCCCCTTCCTTTCCCTTCCTTTCCTTCTATTA
The DNA here is from genome assembly GCF_024679095.1 of Eriocheir sinensis. Classification (NCBI taxonomy): domain Eukaryota; kingdom Metazoa; phylum Arthropoda; class Malacostraca; order Decapoda; family Varunidae; genus Eriocheir; species Eriocheir sinensis. The sequence continues at coordinate 4,647,456 of NC_066558.1, forward strand.
TCTCCCTTCTCTCTTTTTCCCATTTCCCTTCTCTTCCCTTCTCCTTCGTTCCCCTTCTTTCTTTTACTATTTATTTTTTTGTCTCCCTTTTCCCTCTTTTCCTTCCCTACTTCCCTTCCCTTCCCTTCTCCCCTTCCTTTCCTTCTATTATCTCCCTTCTCTCTTTTTCCCATTTCCCTTCTCTTCCCTTCTCCTTCCTTCCCCTACTTTCTTTTTCTGTTTATTTTTTTATCTCCCTTTCCCTCTCTCCTTCTCTACTTCCCTTCCCTTCTTCCCTTCCTTCCCTATCACCATCTTCCCTTTTTTCCTCTTTCTACATTCTCCTATTCCTTTCTTCTTATCTCCCCTTTTCACATCTACCACCTCTCTCCCTTCCATCTTTTTCCTTCCTCCCTTCATCCCCTTCCACCTTAAGTATCTTTTCTCCCTTTCTTTCCCCTTGTTCTCCCTTCCTCGTTTCCTTTGTTTATTCATTTTCTTCCTTCACCTCCGTTTCAATATTCCTATCTACTCTTTTTCATCCTCTTGAGTTTTTTTTCTTCCCTTCATCCTCTCTTTCTACTCTCTTCCATCTCCCTCCTTCTCCTTTCCTCCCTTCTTTCCTCCCTTCCTTTCCTCCACTTCCATATTGTTCCCTTCACTCCCTTCTACCTCCCCTTCCTCCCCTTCACCTCTCCTTGCTCTTACCTTTTTACTTTCTCTTTCTCTTCCTCCACCTCTCTCCTCCTCCTCTCCACCTCCCTTCTCTCCCTCCCTCTCTCTCTTCCTTTCCTTTCACTTTTTCCTCTATTTCCTTCCTTTTTTGTCTGTTTTTGTCGGCTTTTGTCCCCTTTTTCAAGCACTTATCGAGAGAGAGAGAGAGAGAGAGAGAGAGAGAGAGAGAGCATTTATGTTTCTATACACGTAACATTTCCCAGCTACCATTTTCCATTCTCTCTCTCTCTCTCTCTCTCTCTCTCTCTCTCTCTCTCTCTCTCTCTCTCTCTCTCTCTCTCTCTCGCTTCTTCCACCTGAACATTTTTCCATCAATATATCGAGAGGTAATTAGCGTGGAGGGACTCATACTCAGGTAACTTAAGAGATGTGAATATCAGGAACACCTGCACTTTGGTCTCGTTCTGGTGCCGCCCACTCGCTCCCTCCCCCGCCGGCACCACCACCACCACCACGACCACCACCACCATTACCCTTCAACCCACCGTATCCTGTCACACTACCAAAGCTTAAAGAAGTCATGTATCAGCACCACAGCCACTAATAATACGGTATAGACACTCCTACCTCCACCCTCCTCCGTCCTCCCTCGTACCTGGCCGCCCCATCAGCCAGGTACAGGTGACCGCGGATACCTGATGTTCTTTAACCCCTGCCGCTCCCGCCCCGAGTCAAGGTTACGCTGCCAATAGTAATCATAGGCGAATAGGCTGTAATGGTGAAGTAGCCAGGCCGAGGATTGACTAATATAATAGGGAGACACGGTAGTATGTTTCCCATGTATTGCTGGAGTCTGACGGGAAGTGGGGGGAAGGGGATGGAGAGAGAGAGAGAGAGAGAGAGAGAGAGAGAGAGAGAGAGAGAGAGAGAGAGAGAGAGAGAGAGAGAGAGAGAGAGAGACAGACAGACAGACAGACAGACAGACAGACAGACAGACAGACAGACAGACAGACAGACAGACAGACAGACAGACAGACAGACAGACACAGACAGACAGACAGAAACACACAGACAGACATATCAACAGACGCAGAAAGACAGAAAAAACAGACAGACAAAGAGAAACAGATGCTAACCAACACACACACACACACACACACACACACACAC
>NC_066558.1:4651779-4656779 GCF_024679095.1 Eriocheir sinensis
TCTCTCTCTCTCTCTCTCTCTCTCTCTCTCGTCACAAAGAGTTATTAAGTTGGCAAGGGAAAATGATTTAAGTGTGGGTGAAAATAGAGAGCATAAAGGAAGTGGTCACAAGAAGTTTGACAGAATTGATGGATAGAAAAATGTAGATGATTAGTTGGTTTCCGATCCCACATAAACTTTCTGATGGAGCATTGAAGACGATGTATAGACGATTGGAATGCATTAATAAACGGATGAAAATAGAGAGAATAAAGAAAGTGGTTATGAAAAGTTTGACAGGATAGTTGATAGAGAAATACGGATAAATAGTTAGTTTCCGATCCCACAAACTTTCTGACGGAGCATTCAACACCGTTTATAGAGGATTAGAATGCATTGATAGAGAATAGTGAACAATATTGAAATCTCACACACACACACACACACACACACACACACACACACACACACACACACACACACACACACACACAGACACGCGAATACGAATAATTATGAGAAAAAAAACTAAAATCAGAAATATAATAACAAATCACAAATATAACCCTTAAAGGATTGATAAGCGAGAGGAAATAACATTGAAATCACACAAATTATCACACAAAAAAGGAGAAAGAAAAACAAAAGCTGAAAACATTAAAAAAAAATCACAAACATAACCTAACAATTTTACTATCATCCTCTTTCTCTTTTTTTTTCAATTTTAAAACACTCAAAATATAACACAAAATAAGAGGAAAAAAACATAAACAAAAACAGGATAATATTAACAAATCACAAACATAACCTTACAATTTTACCATCATCCTCTTTCTCTTTTTTTCAATTTTAAAACACTCAAAATATAACTCAAAATAATAAGAAAAAAAAAACGGATTAATATTAACAAATCACTAACACAAACTTAAAATATTACAAACATCATCTTTTTCTCTTTCAATTTCAAAACACTCCAAAAATCACACACAAAAAAAAACTATCACAAAAAATTCACAAACAACAACTATATAACCTTCACAAATCATCTAACTCATCATTTTTTATCTTCCCAAACATTAAAACCATCAAACCCATCGCTGACTCATCCCTCCAAGCCGAGTTAAATATTCCCCTCTGATGAATATTGTCTTTTTTATGAATATTACCGTCTTAAGTTGCGAGTTGGTGCAAAATTACCGTGACAACGTAATATATATTGGCGTGAAGGAATACTGCGTCGGGGGGAGAAGGGGAGAAGGGGAGAAGTGATGGGTGGGTGAGGGGAGAGAGAGAGAGAGAGGGGAGAGAGTGACGTGTGTGAGAGAGAAGTGAGGGGAAGGAAGAGGAGAAGAAAGGAAGAAGGTTTAAAATGTAAGTGAGGGAAAAGAAGGGGAAGAAAATGAAGAGGGAAGGGAAGGAAAGGGAGAGGGGAGCGAAGCAAGGGAAGAAGAAAAGAAGAAGGTTGAAAATGAAAGGGAAGGAAGAGTGAAGGGAAAGAAGAAGGGGAAGAAAATGAGGGAGGGAAGGGAAGGAAGGGGGAGGAGAGAAGTGAGGGAAGAAGAAAAGAAGAAGGTTGATAATGAAAGTGAAGGAAAAGAAGGGAAGAAAGTAAGGGAAGGAAAGGAAGGAAGGGGAAGGAGAGAAGTGAGGAAAGAAGGAAAGAAGAAGGTAAAGATGGAAGCGAGGAAAGAGTGAAGGAAAAGAAGAGGGAGAATGTGAAGATGGAACAGGGAAGAGGAGGGAGAGGAAGGGGAGGAAAACTAATGCGATGGGGAGGAGAGAGAGAGAGAGAGAGAGAGAGAGAGAGAGAGAGAGAGAGAGAGTCATAAATACTAAACAGTCGTTCGCACCAACAGAGATAAATGAAGATAGAAAGGCAATGAGAGGAAGAAAAACAGAGGAAAACAATACATTATCTCTCTCTCTCTCTCTCTCTCTCTCTCTCTCTCTCTCATCATTCCACCCTCGTAAGCTCTTTCAAGACATCAGAATCTCACCGGTCAGACCTCAAAGAATAGAAGTTGATTCCTCCTCCTCCTCCTCCTCCTCCTCTTCCTCCTCCTCCTCCTCCAGTTAGCGTAAGGCCCAAGACTCCACCGGCATCAGGGAGAGAATGCCCCTTAATGAATGGTTCAGTAGAGCATAAAATTGATAAGGTTTTCGTGTAAGGTCTAAATAACGGTCCGATTTCGACTCTTCATATTAAAACCAAGCTAAGGGGATGTTTGCAAAGGGAAGGGGGAGGGGAAAGGGGAACTAAGGTAGGGGAAAGGGGAGCAGAAGAAGGGAAAGGAAAGGGAAAGAAAAATGGAAGAGGGGAAAGAAGGATGATTGAATGGAAGAAAGATTGAAGGAAAGGGAAGGGAAGGAGGAATATTAAGGCAAGGGGAAGGAAGGGAAGGGAAAAGGAGGGTAAGGGGAATGAAAAATGGGGATAAGTGAGTCTGGGGAGGGGAAGGGAAACAGGAAAATTGAAAAAAAGGGGAAGGGGTGAAGGGAAGGAGAGAGGGAATAGGTGAGTGTGTGCATAGTTCACCTGTCACCTGCCATCCCGGGGCCTAATTAGTTCGTATCAGGTGAGAGTTTGTAGATTTTAGGAGCAGGGAAAATCGCTTCATGTGTGTGTGTGTGTGTGTGTGTGTGTGTGTGTGTGTGTGTGTGTGTGTGTGTGTGTGTGTGTGTTTGATAGGTACACACACACACACACACACTCACACACGAGGAAGTCTTAAAATGAACTCCACAAAACAATATATATCCCACCACCTCCACCACCACCTCCCCCCCCACCACCACCACCACCACCACACTCTCCTTCTCCTCTTACTCTTTTTTTTTTTCTCTCGCCAAAATTATTCACGTTTCAATTTACGGCGAGACACAAAGACACAAAGTTAAGACCGTGAGAGAGAGAGAGAGAGAGAGAGAGAGAGAGAGAGAGAGAGAGAAGTGTATAATAGGTTGGTTTAGGGTTTCCTTTTTTCATAGGTGAATTACGAAGGTTAAAGTTAGGTCGTCAGTATGTCTAGGTTAGCTTAGTCAGGGTTGGGTTAGCTTGGTCTTCTTAACTTATAGGAAGGTTTGGCTTGCTTCAGTTAGGTTTGGTAGAGTTAGGTTAGGTTAGGTTTGGGTTTGGCTTGGTTAGGTTAGGTTAGGTTAGGTTATGGTTGAGTTAGGTTAGGTTAGGTTAGGTTAGGTTAGGTTAGATTATGCCTGAGTTTGGCTTGGTTAGGTTAGGTTAGGTTAGGTTAGGTTAGGTTAGGTTAGGCTTGGTTAGGTTAGGCTTGGTTAGGTTAGGTTAGGTTAGGTTATGCTTAAGTTTGGATTGTTTCATTGTTCTTCATATTGAAAAAGACACGTAAGGCTTAAGTTAGGTTCAGTGGGATACGTTTTCTGTTCTCTATATAGAAAACGATGCGTGGAAGTTTAGTTAGGTTCATTGTTCTTCATATTGAGAAAGACACGGAAGGCTTAAGTTAGGTTCAGTAGATTCCGTTCTCTGTTCTCTATATAGAAAACGATGCGTGGAAGTTTAGTTAGGTTCATTGTTCTTCATATTGAGAAAGACACGGGAGGCTTAACTTAGGCTCAGCGGATTACGTTTTCTGTTGAGAGTTATTTATATAGACAAAGGGGTGGAAGGCTTAGCAGGGAGGTTGGGCTTAGAATATCTGGGCTGAGGCGTCCTTTGCTGTCACAATCACGCAGATCAACCCCTTTGTCTTACTGATGGACGGGGCCGCGTGTATTGCCAAGAGGAGGGAGGGGGAGGGGAGATAGAGAGAAGTAAGGGAGGAGAGGGGAAGCGTGAAGGGTTTGAGATAGGGGGAAGGAAGTTGAAGGGTGGGGAGATAGGGAGAGGAGGGTGAAGAAGGGTGAAGATAAGTAGGGAGGGAAGAACAGAAGGAAGGATAATGGCAATGTTTCTTCAGGTCCATTGGAGGGAGGGAGAGAAGAAGGGAGGAAAGGGAGGGAGGGAGAGAGGGAGGAAACAGAAGCAGAGGGAGAGCATTCCTTCAACTAATATTAACGGCGACACACACACACACACACACACACACACACACGACGAAAAGGGAAGAAAAACGGTGAATGATAAAGAAAACTGAGGAAAGAAGAAAAATCGAGGAAAAAGAACTTATGGAATGGAAAAAGCGAACCAAAGGAAGAGGAGGAGGAGGAGGAAGAGGAGGAGGAGATAAATGAGTTAATACATCTTGTGACTCACCTTCTGACTCACCTGCCTTCAAATTCAGACCCAAAAACACCTGACAATACCTGTACATTGCCCTCATTAGCCCCTCACCTGTAACCCCCTTCACCTGTGTAGCTCCATCACCTGTCTAGCCACACCTGTACATCGCTTCACCTGTAACCGTTCCCTTCCATACATACCTGTGCACATTCACTTTTACACCTGTGCCGCCAATTACCCACGTCACCTGTGTAGCACCTCACCTATCACCTGTGTCTATCTCGCACCTGTGTACCGCTACCCCTATGCCCCTCCTCCCCCTAAACCCCCCAACTCTGTACCCTTTTCCTCCTCTCCCCCTTCCCCTTCCCCAACCTTCCACCCCAATGAACCCCCTCTACCTTCTTCCCTTAACCCCTCCTTCCCATATCTTTGTGCTCCCCCTCCCTTTCCCACCCTTAACCTCCCTACCCCCCCATCTTAGTACCCCTTACCCTTGTGTCCCCCTAACCCCAACCTTCCTTAACCAACACCCCCATAACCACCCCATCCTTGTTTCTCCCCTACCCCCCCTCTTCCTTTAATCTCCCTACCTGCTACACCTGCTTACCTACTACCCTTGTGTCCCCCCCCCACCCCACCTGCATGTAGCGTCACCAGCAGCACCGTCAGCCAAGTTTCCCGGCTCACTGCACACCCGGCGACGCCCTCCCTCACGCCAGCACGCCGCGGGGAAAAAGAGCGACGGAGGGAAAGAGAGAGGGAGAGAGACACAGAGAGGGAGGGGATGAAAAAAAAAGGGTCTAAAAAGTGAATTAAAGCGTCT
>NC_066558.1:4664279-4689279 GCF_024679095.1 Eriocheir sinensis
CAATAAACACACACACACACACACACACACACACACACACACACACAGACCTTCTATTTTTACCTTCGTTATTGGTTTTGTTATTTCGAAAAAGTTATGGCTCCCGTAAGTTATAGGCGGCATTCAACATGTTATTCGGGTTCTCTATTCAAAACAAATACGCCGAGCTATTTGTTTTCGTCGTCCCCCGCCCCGCGCCGCTACGGAAATACCAATATACAACCCGGAGTTAACACGTCCGCCGATACACAACCCGACAACTCAATACCCGCGCGGCAAAACAAACGCGGCCTCTCCTTTCTCTCCGTCGCTGTCCCTCGCCTGTCACTCCAATAAGGCAAACAAACACTCCTGCCTTTAGTTAAATGTTTTTTTGTATCCCCGACTCCATGGGAAGGAAGATAAAAAATGGAACTTACAATTCTTCTTTCGTGTAGTAATTCTTCGGTAAAATGGTTTATCTTCCTTGACAAAGACTAAGTTAACATATAGATTAGGTTTCTTTCTGCAATAATTAAGAAAAAAATAGCATTGTCTCTAATTAGATAATGAAAAAGAAACAATTTTCTATGTAAAGAAAGAAAAAATGAATGAATGAAAAAGAAGAAACGAAGGAAGATAAATAAGTAGAAGAGAAAGAAGAAGATTAATAAGAAAATCAAGAACAAGAAGAATAAGAGGAACAAAAATAAAAATAAGAAGAACAATAGAAGAAAATAATATGACAAAAATACGTAAGAAAACACAAATAAAAATAAAATAGTAATAGATTCCAACACCACAAAACACAAAAATCAAAACCGCCAAAAAATAAAACGACCCCCCCCCCCCAAAAAAAAAAAAAATCCCCTCTATATTAACCCTCTCAGCAATTAGCCGCGCGAGACAGAAGGTGAACCAGTGAGTCGAAGCTTCGTTCTCGTTGTCTCGGAGCCGCTGAGTCGCTTCCTGGACGCTGTGTTGATGAGGCGAGTGCTGACGTGTGCTGAGCAGGGAGGGAGGGGGAGGGAGGGGGGGAAAGGGATGGGAAGGAGAGATAGGAAAAGGGAGGGGGAATGAAGGGAAGGGGAGAGGAAAGGAATGGGAAGGAGAGGGAGGAAAAGGGAGAGGGAAGTGAAGGGAAAGGGATGGGAAGGAGAGAGAGGAAAAGGGAAGGGGAAGTGATGGGAAAGGGATGGGAAGGAGAGAGGAAAAGTGAGGGGGGAGTGAAGGGAAGGGGAGAGGAAAGGGATGGGAAGGAGAGAGAGGAAAAGGGAGGGAGGAAAGGGAAGGGAAGGGGAGAGGAAAGGGATGGGAAGGAGAGAGAGGAAAAGGGAGGGGGAGTGAAGGGAAGGGGAGAGGAAAGGAATGGGAAGGAGAGAGAGGAAAAGGGAGGGGGGAAAGGAAGGGGAAGGGGAATAGTACATGGATAGAGAGCAGGGAAGGGAAGAGGAGAGGGGAGAGAAGGAGGGGACGGGAAGAGGGGAGAGAAGGGGAAGGGGAGATGGGGAGAAGGGGAGAAGAGTTAATACAAAGGCCTCACATAAACATATAATTCCTCTTCTTCCTCCTCCTCCCCTTCTTCCTCCTCCTCCTCCTCCTCCTCCTCCTCCCCATACATACACTTAACACCTTTCCTCCCCACATACACACACACACACACACCATTTCTCTCCCCACACACACATCTCTCTTCTCCCATCCCCTCACACACTCCTCCTCTCCCCTCTCCTCTCCTCCCCTTCCCTCCCCACCACCACTAAGCTCCCCGCCCAACTAAATATAAACAAAACACCTTCTCTCCCCCAAAATAGCGACCAGGGAGAGGATCTATCAAGCTCCCCTCTCTTCCTCCCCCTCTCCCTTTCTACTCTTTGTGTTAGTCTCCCCAGTGTCTACCTGATCCTTCTTTCCCTCCTCTCCCCAGCATCTTTTCTCCCAGCCTCCTTTTTATCTCCCCAGCTTCTTTCCTCAACTTTCTCCTTTTTCTTCTAACTATCATCTCCCCAACCTTCCTCCCATTCACACTAACTCCCCTTCGGTTTCTCCCCTTCTCCCCAGCTTTTCTCCCTTAACTTTGCCACCCTGAAGTACACACCCTTTCCTTCTCCTTTTCTCTTCTAACTCTCTCATCTTCCCAACAACTCCACATTCACACTAACTCCCCTTTCGGTTTCTCCCCTCCCAGCTTTTCTCCCTTAACTTTCTTTACCTGGAACCTTTTCAACATCATCAAAGGCTCAGTCACCCTACCTTCTCCCTCCCTTTCTCTTCAGTCACCAACCTTCCAAAACCTCACCCTCTTCCTCCTTAGCCTCTACCCTCCCCTCTCCTCCTCCCGTGTCCCTGCCGATAGCCGCCGATACGCCCCGATACACTTCTGATAATCCTTTCCTGCGGGTCGAAAACTCTGGCGGAGGGAAACAAGAGGACCTTATTTAACGAGTTGCTGGAGGGAGCTGATCCACGCGGCTCAATCAAAGGAACCATTCAGCCCACTAATGCTCAGGGAGTTCCGCGGACCGATAACTCTCCAACCGCTCCTCCTCCTCCTCTTCCTCCTCCTCCTCCTCCTCTAACTTCGACTCTGACTCTCCCTCTTTCTCTCTCTGTTTCTCGTCGTATTTAGTTCAGTCCGAGTTTGTGGTTCTAATTGTTTGTTTTTGAGTCATATTTTCTTTCCCTCTTTCTCTTTCTTTTTTGCTTCTCTTTATTCTCTCTCTCTCTCTCTCTCTCTCTCTCTCTCTCTCTCTCTCTCTCTCTCTCTCTCTCTCTCTCTCTCTCTCTCTCTCTCTCTCTCTCCTCTTTACTTATTTCCTTTCTTTCTTTCTTTCTTTTTTCTCTTTTTTCTCTTTACTTCGCTTTCATTGTCCTTTTTCCTCTTCGCATTAATTTCCTTTCCTCTTTCTTTTTTTGTTTTCCTCTCACTTTGTTTTCCTTTTTCTTTCTTCCTCTTTTCATCAATTTTCGTTCCCTCTCGTTTTTTCTTCATTATTCTGTTATTTTTTTCCTTTCCTTCTCTTCTTCCTCTTTCCATCAGTTTTAGGCAAGATTCCGTCGAGAGAGGTCAGTTGTGTGGAATAAGAGATAGAGAGCAAGAGAAGAGGATGAAAGGAGGAGACATTTCATCATTTTCTCTCCTCCTCCTCCTCCTCCTCCTCCTCCTCCTCCTCCCGTCTTATCTCCTGTTCTACTCGACCTGCTTCCCGTGTTAACCAATCAATTTGTAGTTTGTTTTTTGTTTGTTTGTTTGAAAGAGCGGTGAATAGGAAGGGCGCCTCTCTCTCTCTCTCTCTCTCTCTCTCTCTCTCTCTCTCTCTCTCTCTCTCTGACTCTCTCTCTCTCTCTCTCTCTCTCTCTCTCTCTCTCTCTCTCTCTCTCTCTCTCTCTCTCTCTCTCTCTCTCTCTCTCTCGTCGGCCAAGAAAGATTGTAAACTTTTTTTCTCGTTTTATCTTTTTCTTTCTTTTTCGTGGAATTTGCTGCCAGAGAGAGAGAGAGAGCGAGTAAATGTATGTCAGATTGCTTGCACACATAATTTTAATCTGTGTGACTGTGTGTGAGTGTGTGTGTGTGTGTGTGTGTGTGTGCAATAAAACATAGTGGCATGCATAACTTAGATAAGAAGTAAAAGAGGACCATTAAAACACACACACACACACACACACACACACACACACACACACACACACACACGCACACAATAATGATGCGATTAGAAGCTCGTTTTACTCGCTCGGAAATTATTAATCTGGGCAGCAACGACGAATATAAAAAGGCGACTCTCACTAATACGGAAAAAGAGGGAGGGAGAGAGAGAGAGAGGGAGGGAGAGGGAGAGGGAGAGAGACTAGCCTTTGTCCATCTTTTTATTTACTTGTTCATAACCAATATCTCTCTCATAACTTCAATGACTTCAGATCGCCCGAGGACATAATATAAATTTTAGAACGAAGGGCACGGCTTATTTTTTTTTTGCCCTCTCTCTCTCTCTCTCTCTCTCTCTCTCTCTCTCTCTCTCTCTCTCTCTCTCTCTCTCTCTCTCTCTCTCGCTCTCGCTCTCGCCTGCTGGACATGTTCGGTTCGGTTGCTAATAATTTTGTGACCTCCAGATATTAGCAATTAAGGCCGAGAAAGGATTATAATATGACGTGATTTTAACCTTAATAGTAGTAGTAGTAGTAGTAGTAGTAGTAATAGTAGTAGTAGTGGTGGTGGTGGTAATCATTTTAAGGGAAGTTATTTTCATTATAACAACCTTTAGGCTCGTTGTCCTTAACTTATTATGAATATATTGCTTCTGTTGAGCCGGGGAGACTGAGGAGAGAGGGAGAAGGAGGTGGAAAGAAAGGCAGGAGGGAGGGTGAGGCGGAGGAGAAAAGGGAGAGTGGAAAAGGGGAAGGAGAAATTGAAGGGGAGAAAACGAGAGGAGTGAGTGAGTGGTGGAAAAGGGAGAGGAAGGGAGGTAAAAAGACGGGAGGGAGATGAGGCAGCAGAGAAAAGGGAGAAAGCAAAACGAGGAAGGAAGAGTAGGAAGGAGAGTTTGAATAAGAGGAAGAAAGGGAGAGATGAAGGGAGGGAAACGGAAAGAAGGAAAAGTGATGTATGAGGGAAAAAGGAAAGAGGAAAAGAGGAAGAAGCGTGCGAAGAGGGAAGGGAGAGGAAGAGAGGAAGAGGAAGAGAGGGGAGTAAGGGAGTTAGAAGGAAAGATTGGAGAAAAAAGGAGGAGAGGAGATGAGAAACGGGTGCATAAAGAGGAGGAAAGGGAGGAAGGAGAGACGGGATGAGAGGAGAAAGAAGAGGAAGAGGAGGAGGAGGAGGGGAAATACATTCTAATATTGGTGCCGCCTAATCGTGACCAATGACGAAAAATGCTGAAAAATGCTCGGCGGTGATTTTTCTGGTCTCATGTTTGTCGACGAAGGACCGAACGACATATATTGGCCGATAGACTGATGCGCAGATAGATAGATAGAGAGATTGATATATTTACTGATGGGTACTTGAGGATAGACAGTCAGATTGATCGCTTATGAGTATACAGAAGATAGATATTGGTTGTTAGATAGACAGAACAAGAGAAATATTAGAAATAAATAGATAGAGATAGATAGAAATAGACAAAAAGTCTCTTCACTATCAATGTTCACTATTCATTATCATAAACACAAACACACTAACAAACACATGCTCTCTTCACTATCAATGTTCACTATTCAATATCACATTCGAACACTGAACACAAACACACAAACACACTCACACGCCCTCTTCACTATCAATTTCCACTATTCATTATTTTATCCGAACACTGAACACAAACACACAAACACACTCACTATTCATTAACTATATTCGAACACTGAACACATACACCAACAAACAAACAAACAAACAAACACCACACTCTCCTTCCTTACACAGTGGTCTCTCCCTCTCCCTTTCCCTCTCTCTCTCTTTCCCTTTTTCCCCTTTTTTTCCCTTTCCTCCCCTCCGTCTCCTTCTATTTTTTGCCCGCGGGGAAAGGGTATTAGTGGAAATCAATGAGGGATAAAAGGGTCCAGGGCGCGTGTTAAGAGGATCCAGTAGCCCAGAAGAGGATCAGAAGTCTTAAAATAACACTTAACGACTCTATTTTGTTGTCGCCGAGTTGCTTATCGTCTCTGTTTGGGGTTCTGGCGTCTATACTTCTGGCGTTTATATTTTTGTGTTTTGTTTGTTTGTTTTTTGTGTGTTTCTTAGTTTGATGCTTTTTTGCTTTTTCTTGTATTGCTTATTTTTCTTTTTTGTGTTTTCTTCGTTTATTTTTCTTTATTTTTTTCTCTTCTTTTTCTATTTTTCTCCTCTTCTCTTTTTCTCTTTTGGGTGTGTTTTCTCCATTTATTTTTCTTTATTTCTTTTGTTTTTCTCTTTTCTTCCTTTTTCTGTGTCTGATTATTTTGTTTTCTTGTCTTTCTCAGTTTCTTTTTGTTTTGTTTGTTTATATTTTTTGGGTTTCATTTTTTTGTTTTCTTTTTCTTAGTTTTCTTCATATATTTATTTTCTTTGCCTCCTGATTTCTTGTTTTTCTTTCCTATGTTTCTTTATCTTTCTCTGTGTCTGACCTTTCTTAATTCATTTGCCTTTAAATTTCCTGTTTTTTGCTTCGTGTCTTTCCTTCTTTATCTCTGTCTTTCTCTCTCCCTATTTGTCTGTCTGTTTCTATTTTCCTTTTTTCTTATTATTTAACATAGTACAAAAGATTAAAACAAGTAAACAAATTTCCGAAAGCCTCCCAACATTATCTTAAAAAAAAAAAAAACTTGTAATTCTAAAACATTTTCCATTTCTTGAACTTTTTTCCTCGTTCCTGTTTTTTTTTCATCTATTTTCCCGGTGATTTTTCTTTCTTTCCTTCTTTCTTTCTTTTTTCTTGATCTTTACCGGAGAGATGGACGCAACCAAGGAGTCCATTTTCTTTCTTTTTTTAGGGGGGACCAGGACAAAAAAAAAGGGAAAAAAAAGCAGACGGTGTAGAAATTGCTTATACGGGAATTATTGTGGGCAGAAAGAGAGAGAGAGAGAGAGAGAGACTTTGTTGTTTTTGTTTTGATATCTCCCTTCTCTTCTAATCGTTGTAATGGCAAGTTAGATTACCGTGCTGAAAGGGAGCCGTGTGTGTGTGTGTGTGTGTGTGTGTGTGTGTGTGTGTGTATTGTTACGCTATCATCACCACACATATCACCTCCTCCTCCTCCTCCTCCTCCTCCCTCTTCTTGCTCTCATTCTTCCTCCCTCCCTCTCCCTCCCTCCCTCCCTTCATCCTTCATTCTCACCCTTCTCCCTTCAACCTCCTTCACAGTCCTCCCTTCATCATTCACCCTCACCCCTCCCTTCCCCTCCCTTCCCTTGTCTTACCCATCATTCCTCCCCTTCCCTCCCCTTCCCTCCCCTTGCCTCCTCACCCACACCTTTCATCCTTCACCGCCCACCTTTTCCCTCCCTCTCCCTCCCTCTCTCTCTCTCTCTCTCTCCCTCACCGTCATGGCTTCTGGCGGATCACTCGTCCTGTGTTTTTAAGAGTAAGCGTAAATACTGAATCTGTTTGCCCCGTCACTACCTTTTGTTCTAATTGACACTGTTTACCTTCATTCGCGGTCATTAGACACCCGTGACTTCTGGGCTTAAAATTTTACACAGGTAAGGCCCAGAGTCGCAGGTGAGGTAATGAACAGTGGGTCTTAGTGCGTCTCGCTGGTGGTTGGCGGCAGGCGGCGAAAATATAAAGTGTACTCAGTTAAGTTCAATATCAGGTGAATCTCAGGTGAGCGTTTGTACCTGGGGTGAAATCTGCGCAAAGTGTTGACTGTGGCGTGTTTGAGGAATGTGATGAGGAGAAGAGAGGAGAAGATGGGAGAGGAGAGACGGGAGAGAAGAGAGGGAGCAGAGGAGGTAAAAGAAAAAAAGATCTGCATTGTACCTCCGTGAGTGCCGTATCATGTTTGGTGGGTCCAACACAATTAGAAGATTTATTTTCTTTTTTTTTCCACTACGATTCGCTTGTCTTTTGTTTGTTTTCGTTCGGGTTCTTGTGGACTCAAGCCGCTACCTCGTCCGCAGCCTTACCGGGAGCAGAAATGGGTCTTACCTGCAATTTGGGTGTCCAGGTGAACGGCGCCCGACAGGTAGGAACGCCACCACGCCCACAGGCAAATTTTACACACACACACACACACACACACACACACACACACACACACACACACAGTAGCCACTCATCACGCCATCTGTAAACACACACACACACACACACACACACACACAGACAACCCTCCCTCCCCTCCCCTTTGCTCACCCTAAAAAAAGACACAGAATCACCACTAAACACACACACACACACACACACACACACACACACACACACACACACACACACACACACACACACACTCAGACCATTACACCACCAGCCCCATTCTCCCCTTCCTCCTCTCCCACCCTCCCACAGCCATAGAGTCCTAAATAGGATACAGAAGCCCCCAGGTATCCTTCGCGCCCCCCTATGTCAGCTATGCGTGGGCGTCCCTCCGCGTTCCCTCGCCCGTGTAAAGGGAACTTGATGGCCCGTGAGCGGAAAATCACTTTGTATTTGTATTTCTCCTTCTGAGTCTTCGTGGCCCGATCCTCCTCCTCCTCCTCCTCTTCTTTTTCCTTCTCTTCCTCCGCCGACGACCCAGCTTCTCCTCCTCCTCCGACTCTGCTTCTTCCTCCTCCTCCTCTTCCTCCTCTTCTTTTTCCTTCTCTTCCTCCACCAACGATTCTGCTTCTTCCTTCTCCTCCGATTCTGCTTCTTCCTCCTCCTCCTCCTCTTCCCTTCTTCCTCCACCGACAATCTGCTTCTTCTCCTCCTCCTCTGCTTCTTCCTCCTCCTCCTCTTCTTTTTCCTTCTCTTCCTCCACCGGCAGCTCTGCTTCTTCTCCTCCTCCTCCTCTGCTTCTTCCTCCTCCTCCTCCTCTTTTCCCTTCTCTTCCTCCACCGACGAATCTGCTTCTTCTCCTCCTCCTCCTCTGCTTCTTCCTCCTCCTCCTCTTCTTTTTCCTTCTCTTCCTCCACCGACGACTCTACTTCTTCTCCTCCTCCTCCTCTGCTTCTTCCTCCTCCTCCTCCTCTTTTCCCTTCTCTTCCTCCACCGACGAATCTGCTTCTCCTCCTCCTCCTCTGCTTCTTCCTCCTCCTCCTCTTCTTTTTCCTTCTCTTCCTCCACCGACGACTCTACTTCTTCTCCTCCTCCTCCTCTGCTTCTTCCTCCTCCTCCTCCTCTTCTTTTCCTCTACGACGACTCTACTTCTTCTCCTCCTCCTCCTCTGCTTCTTCCTCCTCCTCCTCTTCTTTTTCCTTCTTTTCCTCCACCGACGACTCTACTTCTTCTCCTCCTCCACCTCTGCTTCTTCCTCCTCCTCCTCTTCTTTTTCCTTCTCTTCCTCCACCGACGACTCTATTTCTTCCTCCTCCTCTTCCTTCCATATCCTCCGCCTCTGGTTACTGGTACTTCTTCCTCTCCTCTTTCTTGCGCCAATGCTTTGAGGAGGAGGAGGAGGAGGAGGAGGCTATCGCGGCTATCGTGTTTGTTGGTCTTCTTGATGTATCGTCGGTGATGGACCCTGAACGAGCTGCTTTTTTTTTCTTCCTTTTTTTTGTCCGTTTCTGTTATTTATTAATGTTACTTTTTTTTTTGTCCTTCTTTTGTATTATTCTTGAGGGCTCTTGGTGGTGGTGGTGGTGAGGGTGGTGGTGGTGGTGGTATTTTCGCTTCGTTAATTTTCCCTTCCTCATCGTTGAAAGGTTTGGTGGTGGTGGTGGTAGTGGTGGTGGTGGTGGTGATGATGGTGGTGGTGGTGGTGATGGTGTTGTTTTTATTGTTATTTTTTTCTTTAGTCCATCCTTTCCTTTTATATTTCTGATGATGTTTTCTGTTACTTTCCTCTTTTCCCTTTTCATTATCTATCTTTTTCTTTTTACTTCTATTTCCCAGTTTTCCTTTTATGTAGAGTTCCCGTTTTCTCTTTTTTCTTCTTTCTTTATTTTCCTCCTTTTTTTGTCTTCTTTTCGTAATGTTCGTCCGGTTATCAGGAAGAGTTGAAGAGGTTTCGACGAATTAATTTGGGGAGAGCTTTTTCGTCTCTCTCTCTCTCTCTCTCTCTCTCTCTCTCTCTCTCTCTCTCTCTCTCTCTCTCTCTCTCTCTCTCTCTCTCTCTCTCTCTCTCTCTCTCTCTCTCTCTCTCTCTCTCTCTCTCTCTCTCTCTCATCCCTATTTTTATTTTTTCATCCTTTTTGTCACTTTTTTTCTTTATTTCTTTATCTGTTTTTGTCTTTATTTATGTTTTTACGTCTGTCTTTGTCTATGTTTCTATCTATCTATCTATTTATCTATCTTATTCTTTTTATCTGTGTGTATTTATGAATGTATGTATGTGTATGGATATGTGTGTGTATGTGTTTTCTGTGTCTGTATGTTATTCCTTGTATGTATGTATGTATGTATGTATATGGGTGTGTGTGTCTTTGTTTCCCTGTATTTCTTTTCTTTTCTTTTCTTTTTCTTTCTCTCTCTCTCTCATACTTTATATACCTGCCCGCTGCCAGGTTTAGGGTGTTACATGGCTCCTCACCTTGATAGTGTATGTTGATTAGATCTTGTCACCTGCCCGCTCTCTCTCTCTCTCTCTCTCTCTCTCTCTCTCTCTCTCTCTCTCTCTCTCTCTCTCTCTCTCTCTCTCTCTCTCTCTCTCTCTCTCTCTCTCTCTCTCTCTCTCTCTCTCTCTCTCTCTCTCTCTCTCTCTCTTTTGGGATGTGAGGAGATTTACAACTGCCTCCCTTTCTCCTGCAATTGGATACCTTTGTGTGTGTGTGTGTGTGTGTGTGTGTGTGTGTGTGTGTGTGTGTGTGTGTGTGTGTGTGTGTGTGTGTGTGTGTGTGATAATAAAAATAAATATATATTTAGAGATTTGTTTTTTTCTCTCTCTCTCTCTCTCTCTCTCTCTCTCTCTCTCTCTCTCTCTCTCTCTCTCTCTCTCTCTCTCTCTCTCTCTCTCTCTCTCTCTCTCTCTCTCTCTCTCTCTCTCTCTCTCTCTCTCTCTCTCTCTCTCTCTCTCTCTCTCTCTCTCTCTCTCTCTCTCTCTCCTTATTTGCTGTCACGGTACGTTTTCCTTTATACATTTCCTTCACTCCTTTTATCACATTATTTCTCTCTCTCTCCTCTTTTTTTTTTTCCCTTCCATTATAATTCCCGCATCTGTTCCTCCTTGTCTTCCCTCCCTTCACTGTATCTTCCCTCTCGTTTCTCTTTTTTTCCCTTTATTTAATCACTTGTCTCCCTTTCTCCTCCAGCTGTTCCATCTTCATCACCCTCCCTTTCATCACCTTTCCAAGCCCACCTGTATATTCTCAAGCTAATCAAGAATGCATTAAGACCTTACCTGTGAAGAAAAAGGTACATTGCCGGTTCTCGTTGGCTGTTGCGATGCTTTTAAAAATACCCAGCAGTGTGATCTTCTTTCCCCGTGTGTGTGTGTGTGTGTGTGTGTGTGTGTGTGTGTGTGTGTGTGTGTGTGTGTGTGTTGAACTAGATCCGGGTTTTGCGCGTCATGTTTAAAAGTCACCCCCCTAAAAAAAAAAAAGGTAAAGAAAACGGGGGTCAGTGCAAAGTAGTCCACTGTTGTCTTTAGCTTCACGAGGCCTTTATTTTGGGGCCACTTCTGTGTCTTGCCCGCTGATAACACGACGGCTGGAAGACAAAGATCTGCCGGGCACTGGACAGGCGGAGTGACAGAGAGGGGGAGGTGGGGGAGAAGGAGGCGCTGGGAGGAGGAGAGAAGCAAGGAACGTGAGAGTGAAGGAGGGATTTGTAATGAAGAGAGGGACAGGCGGTGAGTTTGAGGAGAAGCAGAAGGAGGAAGAAGAAGAGGAAGGATGGGTAATGAAGAATGAGGCTGCAAAGATGACGTGAAAATAAAGGAAATAAAGATAAATTTGAGAAAAGGAAATGATAATGGAAATGTTTGTAGAAGGCAAGGTGATAATAGGTAATGGAAAGGGAAATGGGTAATGGAGAGATGGATAAAGAGGGGGATAGAAGAAGCGATTAGTGGAGAGAAGAGGGGGAGAGATAGGTCAGAATGCGGAGGAGAGAAAACAAAGGAAAAAGAAACTTAGCGAAAGGAGAGAAGAATGAAAGGGAACAGAAAACAAAACAAAAAACAAGAGAATGAAGAATACGGAGATAGAGAAATGTGAAAGAGAGAGAGAGAGAGAGAGAGAGAAAAGGCAAACCGAGGCAATACAAGGAGAGGTGAAGAAAATGGAGAAAGCAGAAGAGAGAAAGAAAAAAAAAAGGATGGAAGAAGGGGATTAAATTAGAGAAAATGGAGGAGGAGGAGGAGGAGGAGGAGGAGGAGGAGGAGAGAGGGGGGGTAGGAAGAAGCAAAGAGAGGTGAGAGAATGAGGAATGCAAAGACAGAGAGAGAGAGAGAGAAGGTGGAGGAGGTGGACAATGAGGCAGGTGAAACAAAAGAGGGTACAGGTGTCTTCCTTTGAGTGACAGAGAGGAGGAGGAGGAGGAGGAGGAGGAGGAGGAACGTGCAAGGTAAAGAAGGGGATGATGAAGACAGCTCCCAAGACAATGACCTGAGGACTTAAGAGCATCCAAACCTCTTTAGGACGAAGGAAGTGGACAGCGAAGGAGGATCATAAAAGGAAAACAAAAAAGGAGGTAAATTGAGAAGGTGACTTGAGGCGGAGACGGACCATAAAAGGAAGAAAGCAAGAGAATTAAAACACAAAGAGAAAACCTCGAAACAGAGAACAATAAGAGAAAATATGAGAACGCAGAAGAATCATAATTATAAGGAAAAGAAAATAGAGGTAACATTTGATGGTGACTGAAGAGTAAATGCGCAGAAAAAGGAAGAAAATAAGAAAATTGAGGGAAATTAAAAAAAGACTCCACTTTAGATAAAAAATAGCAGCAAAGAAAAATCGTACGAGGAAAGGAAAATAAAGAACAAATAAACGATAAAAGAAAGAAAGAAAGAAATTAAGAATGAAAATAGCAAAGGTAAAATTCGAAGGTGATTCAAAGCATAGAAAAAAAAAACACGAAGTAGAAATTAAGAAGGAATGGAAAACAGTTGCTAATAGACGTAAATGATTCAGAAAATATGATAAAAAATAGGACAACGAAAGAGGATTATAAAAGGAAAAATAAAGTAACGTAGGAGTTGACCTGAGGCAGAGACCGTCCATAAAAAGGGGATTAAGTAACAAGACAAATAAAGAAAAAATGAAGAAATAAAAGAATAACAAATGGAAAAATATTAAAAAAAGAAAATCGACAAAAAAGGAGGAAAACAGGAGAAATGAATGTAGAATTAGCGCGTCGCATTTATTTATCTTTATTTATTTTGTTTTAATTTATGTCTTTTTTTTTTGTCCATCACCACAAAAAAAAAAAAAACGAAATTCTGCCTCAAAGTGTGTGATTTTTTGTACCTCTTTGTTGATATATAAGTGTTTGCATTTTATATTTGTTTTATCTAGTTATCTATTTTTTATTTATTTTCTCCATCAATCTGTCTCTTATATCATGAAACGGTAATAACAAAAAAAACTTCAAATTCACGCAACCCCGCCCGGAGAAACACTTATACAAAAATGAGGAGTGTGAGAAAGACAAGAAGAAAAGGAAGGAGAAAAAAATAAAATAAAACAGGAAGACGCCGCAAGGAAGAAGAGAGAATGAAAAAAACAACAACTAAGGAAAACTGAATAATGAGAAATCTGAAAAAAAAAAAAACCTTCGCGCTTCATCGGCCCCAACGATCGCTAGCTCCCGTTTTCTTTCACTCCGGCATCATATAACGCGGGGCAGCTACACCCTCGTTCGGACCCCCCTTCAACCCCCTCCCCCCCCACTCCCCCCTTAGCCAGGCCAGGTGAGGTGAGGTGAGCAGGGCCATTCACAGGTATCGGCGTGTAAAGTCTTGTTAAACTTATAGGCGTTCGTAGAATCATTAAGTAATACTACCTCTCTCTCTCTCTCTCTCTCTCTCTCTCTCTCTCTCTCTCTCTCTCTCAAAAACACGAATAAAACGAGAAATTTCAAGACGAATCATAAAAAAAACAGGAAAATAATAGAAAAAACACATTATATAATTAACACACACACACACACACACACACACACACACACACACACACACACACACACAATAGCTCCGTATGACTTTGCTGGGAATGGCTTGCCCGACTTACTACAAGAGAGAGAGAGAGAGAGAGAGAGAGGGCAAATAAATCCATCTAGCGGTCAAATTATACACAAGACCAGACCGAGCAAGCTGATGAAACGTACCGCTCTCTCTCTCTCTCTCTCTCTCTCTCTCTCTCTCTCTCTCTCTGGATGGATGGATGGGTGGAGGAGTGAGAGAGGAGGAGTTAACTAAAAGGAAAACGGGAGATGGGAAACAGACAGACAGACAGACAGTGGAATTAATCACACAGACAAACACAGAAACTCACACAGACAGACAGACAGACACATTTTATAGCTAGAGGGACAAACAAACAGACAAACGCACAGAGAAAGGTAGACTTGGAACCACACAGACGAACAGATGGGAAACACAGACAGACAGACAGTGGAATTAATTAGACAGACAAACACGGACACAGGAAAACACAGAAACACAGAC
This sequence comes from Eriocheir sinensis, assembly GCF_024679095.1. Classification (NCBI taxonomy): domain Eukaryota; kingdom Metazoa; phylum Arthropoda; class Malacostraca; order Decapoda; family Varunidae; genus Eriocheir; species Eriocheir sinensis. The sequence continues at coordinate 4,678,482 of NC_066558.1, forward strand.
AGACAGACAGACAGACACACATTTTATAGCTAGACAAACAGAGAAACACACAGAGAGCGGTAGACTTGGAACCACACAGACACACACATCCACACACACACAGCCTCACCGTTACAGACAGACAGACAGAGAGATAGAAAGAGAGGGAGAGAGACGGGCTGTGAATAAAGAAAAAACAGACAGGGATGAATTAGAGACAGAAACATATTTACACTAACAAAGGAGGAAGATAAAAGAAGATAGATAGGCGGACAGACAAGGGGAGGGGCACATAATGAGAGAGAGAGAGAGAGATGGGGGATAATTCTTCAACCATATTCACTTTTTTTTTCATTACTCTTTTTATATCTTTTTTTTAATTTTTTTCTTTTTTATTTTTTGTTTAGGTTGTTTTCATGTTTCTCTCTCTCTCCTTCTCTGTCTATCGATCTATCTGTCTATCTATCTATCTATCTATCTCCCTCCTTCCTTCCTTCCTTCCTTCCTTCCCCCTCCTCCTCCTCCTTTATCAGCTCCACTTAACCGTGAAACTTATTTTTTTGTCCTCCCCTTTCTCTCTCTCTCTCTCTCTCTCTCTCTCTCTCTCTCTCTCTCTCTCTCTCTCTCTCTCTCTCTCTCTCTCTCTCTCTCTCCCTTCTTCCCTTTCTCCTCCAATCGCCTCGTGTTTGCCAGAAAGGGGGAAGGAGAGATGGAGGAAGAGAGGCAGAAGGAGAGGGACTTTTTACCTCCTCCTCCTCCTCCTCCTCCTCCTCCTCCTCTTCCTCTTTTTCCTCCTCCTTTTTTGCTTCTTGCTTTCCCTCTCCTGTCTTTACCTAGTCTTCCTTTCCCTATCTTTTCCTCTCCTCATCCTTCACTTCCTTCTCCCTCCTTATCTCCCTTCCTCCTGCTTATCTCTCCTCTTCCTCCTCTTCCTCTTGATTATCTATATTCCCCTCTTTATCCTCTCTGTCCATTCTCCTCTTTTCCTTCCATTTCCTTCTTCCTTTTCTCGTTTTTCCTCTTTTATATCTTCTATTTTATCCGTTTGTCTCCTTTTTATTCTCCCTTTTCTCATTTCCTTCATTATAGTCTCATTCCCATTCTCTCTCCATTATCCTCCTCCTTCGTTTCTCTTTTCTCCTGTTTTCTCTCTTTCGTTATTTTGTTATGTCCTTCGTTTTAGTCTCCCTCCCTTTCTCTCTGTGTCATCTTTATCATATCTTATCGATCTTCTCCTTTTCCTCTCCTTTCTTATCTTATTCTTATTTTCTTGTCTTTCATTTTGCATTTCCTTGTCTCTAAATTATCCTTCCTTCCTCCTTTTCCTCCTCCTCCTTTTTTTTTCTCCGATTCCTTTCATTTCTTCCTTCCCTTCTAGTATCACTCCTTTTCTTCTCCTCCTGTCCTCCTCCTCCTCCTCCTTCCCCCTTTTCTCCTCTTCTTTCATATCTTATCTCATTTTTAGCATTTTTCCTCTTCTCATCCTGTCCTCCTCCTCCTCCTCCTCCTCCTCCTCCTCCTCCTCCACCCCACCCCCCCTGTGTTAACGTTCGCCGGACAAGGTTTTCCATCGCCTTATCGCCGCTAAACGCCTATTCCCGGTCAGACGACACCCCCCCTGCCCCCCTCCCCCCCCCCGGCCCAGGTGAGCGGCGTGGGTGTGCAGGTAAGCAGCCACGCCCACACCTGCAAATTACCTGTGTCCTCGCGACGTTAACGACCGCGTAGACACATCGATAATCACTGAAAAATCCTTCGACGTGTTTTTTTTTTTTTTTTTTTTGTGTGTCTTGGGAGTGACGGTTTAATAGCGACGAGTTGGGTTTGTGTCTGTCTGGTTTGTCTTGTTTTATTATTTTCTTTGTATTTTTTTTTTCGTGTGTGTGTGTGTGTGTGTGTGTGTGTGTGTGTGGGCGTTTTGGGGACTGGGGGAAGGGGTGAGGAGGAGGAGGAGGAGGAGGGGATCTTACAGCACAAACGCATTTATAAACATGGTAAAAATTCAGCCCTTTTTATTTATTTATTTATTTATTTTATTTTATTTATTTTCTTATGATCGCAAGTTTTTGGAAGTGTTTTGTCCTTGTCCTTATATGAGTTTGTCTGGGCACTGTTCACGGTACTTGGTTACTATATATTTCATTTCTTTTTTTTGTAGTTGCTTTCATTTATTTTCCCCCTTTCTTTCTTTATAGTGTCCCCTCAATTTCTTCCTTCTTTCTGTTATTGTTCTTTGTATTGTCATTTTTCTTTCTGTACGGAGTTTTTTCCAAGTATTTTTTTTTTCAGTCACAGAAATTTACGCGTAGTTGCTTCAAGTTTTTTTTTTTCCCTTCCTTTATACTGTCCCCTAATTTCTTCCTTCCTTCTGTTATTGTTCGTAGTATTGTCATTTATTTTCTGTATTTAGTCTTTTCTACTTTTTTTTTTTTTTTTTTTTTTTTTTTTTTTTTCAATCACAGAAATCTACGCAATGCAAAGTATACGAGAAACTAATATCTCATCACATTTTTCATCACATCATCGGAGCGGCTTTTTCTCTCACTCAGCATCCTCCTCTGTAGCATCCCATAAAAAAAACTATTGTAAGAACGAGTTAACACATTCAAGAGCAATCACACATCTTAATGCTCTCCTCTTCATCTTGTTTTCCTCACCCTGTCTTCCCATAACATCAAGGAAGACATGTAGACCCAAACCTATACTCTCCCTATTTCCTATTTCCTATTTTGTTTCCCATTTCCTTTCGTTGCTTGTCATAATCATTGCTGTTCTTGTTTACTTCCAATTTCTCCACGTAGACTTAAATTTATACCATCTCCATATCAGTAAGTTTTCCTATTTTATCTACAATTTCCTTTCGTTGCTTCTCTCATAATCATTGATGTTTTTGTTGTTTCCTTCACCATTTCTTCATGTAGACTTAAATTTATACCATACCTATAATTCCTCTAACTCTTTTTTTGGAGCAGTGAGTAGCGGGCTTTTTTTCACATTTGTTTCATTTTTTTATGCCCTTGAACAGACCACTCTGCTGTAAAAAAAAAAAAGTCCTGTTCTAGTTGCCATTTCCTTTAGCATTGTCCCTTAAAATCATTTCTGTTCATCTTTATATGTTTTTTTTCCCTTCCCCTTTTCTTCACATAGCATAAGAAAACGTGACCCAACCCCTAACTCTCCCTATATCCTATTTTTTTTTTTTTTTAGTTATCCACCATTTCCTTTAGTAATATCCCTTAAAATCATTTATGTTTATCTATCCAACTTTTTTTCCCTTCCCCTTTTCTTCACATAGCATAAGGAACCATGTAGAACCAACCCCTAACTCTCCCTATATCCTAGTTATCCACCATTTCCTTCAGTAATGTCTCTTAAAACCATTTATGTTCATCTATCCATGTTTTTTTTTCCTTCCCCATTTTTTTCACATAGCATAAGGAAACATGTAGAACCAACCCCTAACTCTCCCTTTATCCTATTTTTTTTTTAGAGTTATCCACCATTTCCTTTAGCAATATCCCTTAAAATCATTTCTGTTTATCTATCCAACTTTTTTTCCTTCCCCATTTCCTCACATAGCATAAGGAAACATGTAGACCTAATCCCTAACTCTCCCTATATCCTATTTTTTTTAGAGTTATCCACCATTTCCTTTAGTAATGTCCCTTAAAATCATTTCTGTTTATCTATCCAACTTTTTTCCCTTCCCCATTTCCTCACATAGCATAAGGAAACGTAGACCCAACCCCTAACTCTCCCTGTATCCTATTTATTCACCATTTCCTCGTCGCGTCTCTTTCACACCTTAGTCATGTTGAGGAGGCGTGGCTCAGACCCTCCGTTCACCCACATACCTCCTGGCCCCCGTTCGACCCCCACCGCGCCACCTGGCCCCACCTGGACGCCACTAACGGACCCGCGAGCCACCCCCACACAAGGTTCGTCTCGGCCAGGTGTTCCCGGGTGTGTTGGGTCCTGTAGCGTATACCTGAGCTGTACCCCGGGCGGCCTGTCTTGTCCCTACCTGAGGCTTGGATTGGGCTGAGCTACCTGGTGATGGGCTGCGCTGTGGGCTTATGCTGTGTGTGCTTCCCTTCCCTTCCTTTTCCCTGTCTTCCCCTCTTCCACCTTCCTTTTCCCTATGTCAAAGCTTCCCCTCTCTATCCTTCCATTCCTACTTCTTTCCCTCTTCCATCCTTTTCCTTCCTCAATTCTGTTCTCTCTTCCATTTCATTCTCCATTTTCCTCATTCCATCTGCTCTTCTCTTCCACTCTCCCCTCTCCTCCCCTCTGCCAAGCCTTTCCTTCCTCCACTCTATCCTCCCTTCACATCCCTTCTCTCCTCTGCCCCTCTCCTTTAGTCCATTCCCTTCTCCCTTTTCTCTTATCCCGCTTCCTATCCTCTCCCTTTACTCCTTCACGGATACAGAGATGAAAAGAAGATACAAGGAGACCTATTATTGAATGCTGGTTTTGATTATAATTGTAGAGTGAAAAAAAAATGAAAAAAATGAGAGATAGGTGACGTATGTATTTGTATGTATGTATGTATGTATGTATGTATGTACGTAACAAAGGGATGTTCTGTGTGTGTCCCTCACCCTAAAATCCCTCCCTTTATCACCCTTTACCTCCCCTCTTCCCCCCTTCCTCCTCCTCCCTTCCTCCTCCTCCTCCTCCCCTCTTTCCCTCCTAAAAATAGTGTTTATAGTTCCCTCCATTAGAGATTCCTTCCTCCTCCTCCTCTCCTCCTCCTCCTCCTCCTCCTCCTCCTCCTCTAAAAATGGTGTTTTATTGGTTAAAATGTTGCCAATGCTTTTTCGTTTTTTTTTTCTAAAGGGAAGTTTGTGTAAAGTTGTTTTTTTTGTTGTTGTTTTTCTCAGTTTTATTGTTTTATTGTTTTTCGAAGAGGCGTTGCGTGGTGTTGTTGATGTTGCTGCTGTGGTTGTTGTTGCTCTTGTAGTTGTTCGTTTGTTTTGTGTTGTTGTTTTTTTGGTGATTTTCTTCCTTGTACTTGTTTGAGATGTTAGTTTTTTCCTTCGTTTCTTTCCTTCCCTCCTTCCCTCCTTCCTTTCCCTTTTTCTTTTCTTTTTTTATTATTTTTTTTTCCATCTTGTCCTCTTCCTTCACTCCCATCTCTGCCATATTGTTTTTTTCTTTCTTTCCTTCCTTCCTTCCTTCCTTCCTTCCTTCTTTCCTTTCCTCTTTCCCTTTCGTTTTTGTTATTTATTCTTTCAATTTTATCCCCTTCCTTCACTCCCATCTCTACCATATTGTTATTTTCTTTCCTTCTTTCCTTCCTTCCTTCTTTCCTTCCTTCCTTCCTTCCTTCCTTTCTTCCTTCCTTCCTTCCTTCCTTCCCTTCACTACACTTCACCCATATTCTCTCTCCCCTTCTCCCCTTCAAGTCTCCCCTTCCCATCATTACCCAACCTGACCCAGTATCTCCCCAACTCTAACGCCCTTCACTTAATTCCTCCCCTTCTTCCTCTCCCCTTTTCCCAACACCCTTCTCCCCTTCCTCCCTCCCCATCTCAACCCTAACCCAGTCAGTCCCACTTCCCATCATTACACTGTCTCCCCTGCTCTAATTCTCTACACTTCATTCCTCCCCTTCCTTCCTCTCCCCGCTTTTCCCATCACCCCTTCTCCCCCATTCCTCCCTTCTCCCATCTCGACTTAACCCATCCCATTCCCTCCTCTTCCCATCCTTACTCTGCCTCTCCCCAACTCACTAACGCCCTACATTTCAACCCTCCCCTTCCCTCCTCTCCCCTCTCCCTTCCCATCTCAACCTAACCCATCCCATTCCCTCCTCTTCCCATCCTTACATGTCCTACCCCTCATTCCTCCCTCTCCCTCCTTCTCCCTTCCTCCCCTTATCACCCCCCCCCCTCCCCCATCTCCGCCAGAGTAGGTAACATAACGAGCTCAGAACAACGCGTCTAAATTAGCGCTCCACCTAACGAACGCGACTATCCTTGCCCATTGTAATCAATACCATTGACTACTAATAATATGTTATACTAATTAGCAGGAACAGCCCCGCACCAAGACGCTAAGCGGAGGCCGAGGCGGGGGGCGATTCTGAGCCTTAGGGACGGAGGTGTTAGGGTGGGTTTTGAGGGTCCTGGAGATGGTACATAAGGTGGTTTTCTCGTCACGTGGTTGAGGAAATTTGCAAAAACAACTTCGTCTTTTACTCCAAACTACCGCCCCATCAATTATCCTTCCCCTCGCTCCCATCTGGCCCCCTCTCTCTCTCTCTCTCTCCCTCTCTTATCTCCTTTCCCCTCCTTTCCCTTTCCCTTTTTTTCCTCTCTCCTTCACTTCCTCTCCCCCTTCTCTTCCTTTTTTCCTCTCCTTTCCTCTTTCACTTTTTTTCCCTCTCCTTTTTCTTAATTTCCTCTTTCCCTCATCCTTCCCTCTTTTCCTCTCCTTTTCCCTCCCCTGCTCTTTCCTTCTACCTCCTTCTTTTTCCCTTCCTCTCCTTTTTTATCTCCTCCTCCTGTCCCTTTTCCTCCCCTAACCTTCTTCCCTCATTTCCTCCTTTCCCTCCTTTCCCCTCTTCTTCTTTCCTTTCTTCCTCTACCCCTCCTCCTTCATCCCCTTTTCCCCCTATACATCCCTCTTTTCCCCTCCTTTTTCTTCTTTTCCTCATCCTTTTCCCTCCCCTGCTCTTTTCCTCTTCCTCCTTCTAGTCTTCCCCCTCTTTTTCCTTCCATCTCTCTCTCCCTCCAACTTTCCCTCCCTTTTCCTTCCACCCCTCTTTCATGCTCTCCTCCTCCCCCATTCCCCCCCCCCCCATCCAGGCCCAGTGAGGAGAGCCAGCTATATTGTCATGGTGATTTTTCCCCCTCAGAGGCCGGAAGGAGTCGATTCAGGACGGACTCAAGTAAAAAAAAGCCCCAAATAGAAAGTCCAGTCTCACGAAATTCGGGGGTTGATTGGGTTGGTTTGGTTGTTCAGTTAGTGAGGTTGATTTGGTTGTTTGCTTTGTTTGCTTTGGTTGATTTGCTTGGTTGATTCTCCTATAATTCCTTCCCCTTCTGTCTCTCTCCGGCATATGGCCACAGATGTTGCGCCGACTAAACGAAACTTTCCAACTTTTCCTATTCCCCTGCTTCAGTTTCCCCTCCATTTTCCTTTTCTTTCATTCTTTCCTCTTTTTTTTTGTATTATTTATCCTCTTTTTCTTTCCTTGTCTCTCCTTTTCCTCCTCTGTCTCTCCTCTGCCTCCTTCTCTCTTCTCTTCCTTCTAATTCTTCTATTTTTTTCTCTTCCTCTTTACGTTTCCTCATCTTTCCTCTCCCTCTTCATCTTCCTTCCCTTCTCTTTCTTCCTCTCAGTACCTCTCCTCCTCCTCCTCCTCCTCCTCCCCCTCCTCTTCTTCTTCTGCTTCTTCTTCTTCTTCTTCCTCCTCCTCCTCCTCCTCCTCCTCCTCCTCCTCCTATTACCCTCCCTATTATCTCCACCTACTTTACCTCCCTCTCTCTCCCCCTTCTCCCCATTTCCATACATCTCCCCTCACCCTCCTCCTCCTCTTCTTCCTCTTCCTCCTCCTCACCACCCTTCTTACCCCTACCCCCCCTCCCCCCTCTTCCCCTACCTCACACCACCCGCCCTCTTTCCTCCCCCCTCCCCACCTCTTCTCCCCTCCCTCCCCCTCCCCCTCCCCCCTCCCTCCCCTAAGTCCCAAGGGGTGTAACTGGGGTGATTAGAATGTCAAGTTACGATTCTGAGGGAGAGAATGGAAGGGAGGAGAAGGAGGAGGAGGAAGAGGAAAATGAGAGGAAGGAGGAGGAGAATGGTGAACAGGAAGTAAGAGTAGATAAAGAGGGAGAGGAAAAGAGGAGACGGAGAAAAGGAAGAAGTAAAAGGAGGAGATGAAAGAAGATAAAGAAAGGGATTGAAGAAAAGGAAGAAAAAAGATTAAGAAAAGAGAAAAATGAGAAAAAGTGGAGGAGAAGAGGATAGAAGGAGAGGCATAGAAGAGGAAGAGGTGGAAGAAGAAGAAAACGAAGGGAAGAAAGACAAAGACAATCGGTTTAAAGAGGAATAGAAAGCAAAGAGAAGGAGACTGAAAAAAAAGACTAGAGGAAAAACAGGAAGTGAGGAAAAAAATATAAAAAAGAAGAAAATCGAAAAAATGAGAAAAATAACAATAGAAGAAAGAAAATGACTAAGAAAATCGGTTTAAAAAGAATAGAAAGCAAAGAAAAGAGGAGTGAAAAAAAGGAAGTGAGGAAAAAATAAAAAAAATAAAATCGAAAAAATGAAAAAAATAAGAGAAGAAGAAAAAAAAAACTGAACTGTCGTGGAATAAGAATAACATGATAATCAGAAGAAAAGAAGACTGGATAATTGTGAGGCTTAGAAGATGATGAAGAAAATTAGGAGCTCAGAGGAATAAGAAGAAAGATAAGCAGGAATAAGTTGAAAAGAGGACATGTAAGGAGACAGATAATAATTGTGATCACGGAGAGAGATGATAACGAGGGAATTAGCCAACAAGAGGAAGAGAAAATGGAGATGAGGAGAAGAAGATAACTGGTAGAAAGAAAGGAAAACGAAGAAGAAAAGAAGAAAAAGAAGGAGTGTGAGGTGTTAGGGGAAACGTGATAAAAAAAGAGGAAAATAGAATGAAAAGTGAAATAAAAGAAATAAAGAATAAGAAATATACAATCATAAATAAAGAGAGAAAAAAAGAAAACAACAACAAAATGAAAAATAAGAAGAAGAACAAGAACGATGAACAATAGACTGAAGAAATTGGAAAAGAAAATGAAGGAGAAAGAAGAAGAAAACGAAGAAGAAGAAGGAAAGGACACTGAGCTATTATCCAAAATATGAAAAAAGAGAAGAAAGAAGAAGAAGAAGGAAAGGAAACAGCCATTATCCAAAACATGAAAAAAAGAGAAATGACAAAGAAAAGGAAAATAAAGGAATATGGAATTAAAAACAGCCAAGCGTCAAAAAAAAAGGAAAACTACAAAACGAATAAGTATGAGAAGAACAAGAAGAAGAAGAAGAACACGAAGAGGAAGAACAATAATAACAGTGGGAAGAAGAACAAGAAAATAACATCACCAAATTTTAAATACACGCGATTAATTGAAGCGGAAAATAACAGAAAAACAAAAATAAAGGAAAAAAATAGATAAAGGAGATTTTTTTGGGTAAATATTCGGTCCATTAACAATAGTGAAGATAATGACTCGTTAACTTTGGGTACGAGAGAGAAACAAATTAATTAAGCAGAACAACATTGGAAGTTTGAACGTAAAGAGAGAGAGTTACAAAAAGATACAGAGACAGAAGCTAACATGAGAAAAACAGCCACAGAAAAACAAAAAAGAGAGAGAGAGAGGAACAAATAGCTCGGAAGAAGGACAGCGAGGGAAACAGGATCGAGACAGGAACGAGACAGACAGCCATAAGTCAGGATGTCGAGGAAGAGGACAGGAGGAAAAGCGAAAGCAACAACAGGAGGAGGAGGAAGAGGAGGAGGAGGAGGAGGAGGAAGCTTGTGCCCAATAACTCTCCTCTTGCTAAATGCTGAGACACTTTTTGGCTGGAGTGATTAATGTTGTGGTGTGTGTGTGTGTGTGTGTGTGTGTGTGTGTGTGTGTGTGTGTTTATCGTTCTTCTGTATATCCATTTTTTTTCTTATTTTGTCTTTATTTTTTGAGTTTGTGTTTGTTTTATCGTTTTTCTTTTCTTTTTTTCTTCTTTTTCCTCTCTTCCTTTTGTTTTCCTTATTCCCTGTTTCTTCATCCTCTTCTACCCATCATTATCCTTTTCTCTCTCCTTTTTCATCCTTCTTCCTACCTCTCCCTACTTTTCCTCCACTCCTTCCTCCTCCTCTTGTCCCTCTCCTCCTCCTCCTCTTTCTCCATCTTCCACCTTTCCTCTCCCTCCCCCTGTCCCATTTTTCCTTTCCTTTTCTCCCACTCCCTCCCCTTCTTCCTTCCTTCCTTCTCTCTCCCCATTCTTCCTTTCCTCCCCCTCCCTTTTCACCTTTCTTTTCCTCCTCTTCTCCCTCTCCTTCTCCTCTTTCTCTCCCTACCACCTTTCCTCCCCTTCCCTTGCCCCAGTTTTCCTTTCCTTCCTTCCCATTCCTTCTCCTTCCTTCCTTCCTTCCCTTTCTCTCTCCCCATTCTCCCTTTCCTCCACCTCCCCTTCCACCCTTCTATTTCTCCACTTCTCCCTCCCACAAGCTTCCTATCAACCCCTCCTTTTCCTCCTACAACCTCTCCTCCTCCCTCCTCCTCCCCAGTCACACGCCCTCCTCCCCGTGGTCACGCTCACCTGGGGCGTCACCTCCCAGCAGGAGTCCCAGCAGGGTCCTAGGAGTCCTTTGAGTCCTTATTGTGTTGCGTCAGATGAGGGTTGTCCTTCTCCCCACCCCTCCCCCCGCCCCCCCGCCCCCTCCCCCCTTCTTCAGTGTCATCGTTGTCTTTGTGGGGGGAAGGGGGAGGGAGGGAGGGAGGGAAGGGGGGGAGACGGAGAGGCTTCATAAGGGAGATAGTAATGGAAGGAAAGGAGAAAAGAGAGTAAATGAAAGGAAAGGAAAAGGAGGAAAGAGAAGGGAACAGAATAGAAGGGAAGAGAGGAAAGAAGAGTTAAATAAAGGAAAAGTAGAAGAAAGGAGGGAAGGGGGGGAGAGGGAGAGGCTTCAGAAGGGAGATAGCAATGGAAGGAAAAGAGAGATGAGGAGAGAATTGATAACAGAAATAAAGGAAGAGAAGAAGATGGACGGAGAGAAGGAGAGGAGATGAAGGATAACATGATGTATAGGATTCAGTGAGCGAAGGAG
>NC_066558.1:4694279-4741779 GCF_024679095.1 Eriocheir sinensis
CCTCCTCCTCCTCCTCCTCACCCAAACTTTGATAACTACTTCGCGCCTTCTACTACCACTACTACTACTAAGTCTACATCTACTACTACTTAAACTACTATAACCATTACTGCTACTACCTCTACTACTACTTCTACTACTACTACTTCTGATAATGATGGTGATTCTGGCTTGTTCTTAACCGCATTGTGTGTGTGTGTTTGTAAGAGGGATTGATGAGGAGGATAAAAGGGGAGAAAGAGGTATAGGGCGTGACTGAGAGAGAGAGAGAGAGAGAGAGAGAGAGAGAGAGAGAGAGAGAGAGAGAGAGAGTACTTAGGGTCGTGACTTGACAAACAAATGGCGGATCAGCGCAAGAGGAACAGAGAAGAAATTAATCAAAATCTTGATGTTTTTAATGGGATTGTGTCAGAGAGAGAGAGAGAGAGATGATAAATATAATTCCCAGCATTTATCCATATCATTTTCATCTATTTTTTCTTATATATATTTTTTTCTGTATTTTAATTCCTTCATCGTTTGCGTATTGAAATATCTTATGTCTCCTGATCTTTGTCATTTTTTTTGGTATTAGTTTTTTTTTAAATATTTCATGCAAAACAAAAAATACATGTGCTTCGTTATTTTCTCCGTATCTTGTGTATTATCTTTGCTAACTTATTGTCACAGTGAAATACAATAAGTTAACCGTAATACCTGTTCTTCATTATCTTTATGTTACTGTTCTTTGCTGTAACTACTCTCTCCATAAGAAAGTTGAGAAATATATGTAGAGTTGCACAGTTTCATTCATTTACATATATAATTTTCCTTACTACATAAAAAAAATCGTCAAACACAAACATTTTTCAACCTTTTCTGCATATTCATTTCCCTTTCCACGTATTCGCAACTCGAGAAATAGTGAAATAAAACCTAAATCAGCACGTTCCAATATCGGCGCCTTTCCCCTGAGTCCCACGCGGCCGCTGCACAATAGACGACAGAACGGCAATAGACGAACAAAAGGTGACGCCCAGAGAGGATCCGATCGCCTTACCACAGCCCCGACACGCCGACCAATCACAGCTACTCGAACCTCCTCATGATCCTCCTCCTCCTCCTCCTCCTCCTCCTCCCAGTCATAACTACTCAAATCCTGCCTTTCATTCCTCTTCCTCCTCCTCCTCCTCCTCCATCATAGGGTTTAATCTTCTCTCCACTTCCTCACTTCCGTTCCGTCGATCCTTTTTTTTTTTTTTTTTTTTTTTTTTTTTTTCCTTGTGGTCTGTTGCGGTTCTTTGTGGTTTTGGAATCTTTGAGGACTATAGTATTTTGTTTTTTGTTGTTGTTTATTTATTTATTTATTTACTTATTTTGTATGTAAGTTTGTTTGTCTTGAATGGATGAGGAAGAGTCTTGGTGTTTTTTTTTTTTTTTATGCATATCACACAACAAAATAATGAAGCACAAATTATACATTCTAAAATATATATAAAGATTGATATTAGAGCACATTGTTATTCGTCTAATTCAAATTCTTTTTCCCTATTAATATTTCTGAGATTTCACTTCTATACTTTCCAACAACATCATTTTTCTATCACAAAGATATTCACCAACTTCATTAAAACTTCCTACATATGAAATATTTTCCAAACTTCATTTCTTTGCCTTTAATATTTCCCAAACTTCATTTCTATGTCTAATATTTCCCAACTTCATTTCCTTCTCTAATATTTCTTTGTGTCTAATATTTCCCGAACTTCATTTCTTTCTCTCTAATATTCCCCAACTTCATTTCTTTGTCTAAATTTCTCTATCACAATAACATTTCCCGAACTTCCCTCTTAACATGTATCCTAACTTGATTTCATGGTCTTAATTTCACCTCCTTACCTTCATTTCCTCGACAATCACTAGAAATAACAAGGTCCTTTCAATACGTTCCCATTCCGTTCTTTTCAGCAATCCTCAACAACCTTTTTCCTGCAGTTTCCTCTATTTCACCTTTTCCTTCACAATACAACTCAATCGCTTAACCTATTCCTACCTACAGACAGACAGACCTTTCAACACACGAACGAGAGAGAGAGAGAGAGAGAGAGAGAGAGAGAGAGAGAGAGAGAAAAATAGATAGTTAGAGGGAATAGTTAGAGATAGATAAATAGAAAATAGAGATAGATAGGGAAAACAGAGATAGAGGTACAAAGAATAAAGGTGGATAGAAAGAAAAGATAGAAAGAAAAGTGATAGAACGAATAGAGATGGATAGATAAAACAATAGATAAATATATAGAGAGAAGGAATAGAAATTGAAAGATTGATAGATAAACAGAGAGAGAGAGAGCAAGAAAAGAAGGCAATAAGTCAACCCCGCAGACCCGTTTTCAATCTTTTCAGGCGGCTTCGAGGGGGGACCGTAACAATAATATATCACAGGTTAATTACGCGAAGGAAGTGGCGGGGCGGAAGGCGGGCGGCGCGGCTCAAAGCGAAGGAAGTTGCGTATAATGGGCCGATGCGTAATTTGTCCGCGTCATTAAGAGCGGCTATTGTGTGCGTAAAGCGACTGTGCGTAGAGCGAGGGTGGTCATACATACATTGATAGATACTTACATACATACATACATACATACAGACATACACGAACGCTCTTGCCCTCTTTCCTTCCTTCCTTTATTTCGCGGATGAGTACACACACACACACACACACACACACACACACACACACACACATGCACACATACATATTTTTTTTTCCTCTTCTTTTTTTTTTCCTCTTTTTCTACCTCTTTAAATATAGATCCACTTTTTAATCGCCTTCAGTTCTTCTAGTTTTACATACATACATACATACATACATACATACATAGTTTAAAGTGTTTACATGTATACATTCATGGATAACGAACTCAGGAAAAAACTTTCTCTTAGTACTTTCCTTTTTTTCTTTTCTTTTTGTTTCCTTATACCGTAAAAATAATAAGTATAAGTAGATAGTTAATATAGTACTGCAATTAGCAAAGAAAACAAAAGCTTATGATGTTTTTAAATGCTTTCTTTCTTTCCTCTTCCTTCCATCTTTCCTTTCTTCTTCAACCTCTTCCAAATAGTAACAAAAATAAACACTAATAATATAACCTAATAATGACAGGACAGCGACACCGACTCCCTGCGGTTCGAAGCTTCATTCAAGGCGACACACTGAACCCTCGAAACGAACCCTTGAAGCCTCGAATCACATAAATCAATAAAAAAGAGTGAAAAGCAAAATTAATATTCAATAATAAAAAAAAAAATCACATATCACGACTGAGACACTTCGACAGGCGGGAAAGTTTTATTAACAGCGCGTGAATACTGATAATAGAGAGAGAGAGAGAGAGAGAGAGAGTGCTATTAGAATCTGATTATTGATTGCAAATTTTGAGGCATAGATTTTTCCCTTTGTGAGAGAGAGAGAGAGAGAGAGAGAGAGAGAGAGAGAGAGAGAGAGAGAATGCAAAAGTGTTAATTGGATCTGATTATTGATTGCAAATTTTGAGGCATAGATTTTTCCCTTTGTGAGAGAGAGAGAGAGAGAGAGAGAGAGAGAGAGACCAATAGCACACACAAAAGGGATCCAAGCGTGCAAGTCACTGATGTTAATTCGAATCAGCTGGACGCGTTCTTCCTCCAATCATGAGAGAGAGAGAGAGAGAGAGAGAGAGAGAGAGAGAGAGAGAGAGAGATTATTATTTTCTCCTCAATCCTTATCCTTCTCTCTCTACTTATTTTCCTCCTCTTTCTTTTTTCTTTTCATTATTTTCCTCTTTTCTTAACTTTTTTTCCCTTTCTCATCCTTCTGTTATTCTGTCATCCAATATCTTTCAATCTCAACTTTTCTTTCTTTTCCTATAATTCAGCAATGCTTCAAGTGTGCTTTCCCTTCCTTTCCCTCCCTTTCCCTTCCTTCCATCTCTCCCTTTCCTCCTCCTCCTCTTTCCTTTCATCTCCCTTCCCTCCACTTCTCCCTTCCCTCCATCCTGTCCCTTCATTTCACCCCTAACTTCTCTTCTCTCCAATCCTTCTCTCCACCGATCCCTCCCTCCATCCATCCTTTCCCTCCACCCCTTCTTAATTAACACCTCTCTCCTTCCTTCTCTCCTTCCCTTCCCTTTTCTTCAATCCTCCCTTCCTTCCACACTTCCCATCTTTTAACCCTTTCCTTCCTTCCACTCATCGCTAGTCATGTACCTTTCCCTTCCCTCAGCCCATTACTTCCTTCACCTTCCCTTCACCGTGTCCCTTCCTCTACCCTTCTTTCCAATCATCCCTTCCCTCTATCTTTCCCTTTTCACAACCTTTCCCTTCCCTACCTTCTTTCCACCTCCTTCCATCCCTTCCTAACACCCATACCCCTTCCTTCCCTTCCCTTCCCTTCCCCTCCCTTCCCTTTCCTGTCCTTTCTTTCCACCTTACCTTCCCTCCCTTCCTATCACCCATACCTTCTCCCTGTCCTTCCTTCCCTTCCCTTCCCTTCCCTCCCTCCCTTCCCACCCACCCACAGAAGGCATCGAACATACCCCGTGACGCCGTGTTCCGCTGACCGCTTTGTGTGTGTGTGTGTGTGTGTGTGTGTGTGTGTGTGTGTGTGTGTGGCGGCGATCAAGGCCAGTGATTCGTGGCTTGTATTGTGTGGCGGGGTTTGTTTGGCCAACACCAGTAGCTCCTCGCATCAATGGCTCCCTGATGGAACTTACCTGCCCGCCCGAATATTAAGTAGGACCTCACCGCCGCGGCCGATACTACCTGTGGCGGAGGCTGGAAGGGGGGGTGGAGAGGGTGGGGTAGGAGAAGGATGGGGTAGGAGAAGGGTAGGTAAGGAAAGGGAAGGAAGAGGGAGGAGGTAGATAGGAGGATGAGGAAGGGATGGCTCGTGGGTGCATGAGTGGAGATGGTATTGGTTAAGGGAAGGAAGGAAGGGAAAGGGAAGGGTAAGTAAGGAAAGGGAAGGAAGGAAGGGAAGGGGAAGGATGGCAATGAAGGAAGGAAGAGGATGGAGGAGATAAGGATGAATGGAGACAGGTTAGAGGTAGAGGTAGAGGAAATTCAGGAGGAGGAGGAGGAGGAGGGAGGTAAAATTTGGGTGGAGAATGATACTTATAGGAGGTGGAGGAGGAGGAGGAGGGAGAGTAGGTGGAGATGAAGGTAAGGGAGGGATGGAGGAGGAAAGGAAGAAGAGAAGGAGAATAAGGGGAAGAAAGGAGAAGAGGAAAAAAAAAGGAAGGGAAGAAACGGAGAATGACAACGTGTGTGTGTGTGTGTGTGTGTGTGTGTGTGTGTGTGTTCGTGTGTGTGTGTGTGTTCGTGTGTGTGTGTGTGTGTGTGTTAGGAAAGAGGTGAATATTGGGAAGGTAATAAATTCCTCTCTCTCTCTCTCTCTCTCTCTCTCTCTCTCTCTCTCTCTCTCTCTCTCTCTCTCTCTCTCTCTCTCTCTCTCTCTCTCTCTCTCTCTCTCTCTCTCAAAATTTATTGATATATTTTACTGAAGAAATTATTTGTTGTATTACGAATTTGATGGAGAGAGAGAGAGAGAGAGAGAGAGAGAGAGAGAGAGAGAGAGAGAGAGAGAGAGAGAATTGTTTGAACTGGTCGGCAAGAGAGTTAGTTTACAGCGGTCATTGGAACCTCGACTTAGGGAACCGCCTGCCCATTGTACACACACACACACACACACACACACACACACACACACACACACACACACACACACACACACACACACACACACACACACACACACACACACACACACACATACACACACACACACACCGTTTTAAATAGACCAGAACGAAAGGGAAAGGAGCGAGAGAATGAAAGAAAGAATAAAAGAAAGAAGGAAGGAAGGAGTTTGTATAAAGGACGAAAGTAATACACAGGAAGGAAAGAATGATACACAGAATAGAGTAAAAGAGAAAGCAAAATAAGTAACAAAATATTAAACAGGAAATAACCAAAAAAAAAAAAAAAATACCCACCATCGTTATTTATATATTTTTTTTCTAACACCCCAAAATCGTCTCCTTTTTACTTATTTTCTTTTGTTTCCATTATTTTCTTCTTATACTTTCTATCTTTTCTTTTTTATATAAGTAATTCGTGTGTCCTTTCATTTTCTTTCTTTACTTTTCTTTCTTCCTTGTCTTTCTCTTTTCCGTTTTTCCTTTTCCTTATTTTCTTTCTTCATTTTCTTTTTCTTTTCTTCCTCTATATCTTCTTTTCTTACCTTTCATTTCTTTTCCTATTTTTTTCATTGTCCTTCATTTTCTCCTTGCTTTCCTCCATGTTCTCTCTTATCTCCTTCATTCATATCCTTTTCCTCTCCTATCTTTGCATCCTATCATAACTAAGCGACGTATCCTTGTTGTCCTTCGCATCCTCCTTCCTTCTTTTCCTTCCTCAGCATCCTTCACGCATCTCATCTTCTCCTTCCTTACCTCTCATATCCTTAGCATCCTTCACTCATCACAGCTTCTCTCTCTCCTTCGTGTCCTATAACTAAGCGATGTGTCCTTTTGTATCCTTCTCTCCCTTCCAGCATCCTTGACCTCTCAAATCCTTAGTATCCTTCACTCCTCACAGCTTCTCTCTCTCTCTTCTTCGTATCCTATAACCAAGCGATGTGTCCTTGTGTATCCTTCTCGCCCTTCCAGCATCCTTCACCTCTTAAATCCTTAGTATCCTTCACTCATCCCAGCTCCTCTTCTCTCTTTCTTCGTCGTGTCCTATACCCAAGCGATGTGTCCTTTTGTATCCTTCTTTCCCATCCTCAGCATCTTTTAGTAAACCGCATCCTTCCCTCTTCCTCAGGAGCATGCGTGATGGTCGTCTGGGCCCGGAAGGACTCGCCCTGCCCCCCCGCTCCCTGGAAAGCCTTTTGGCCGATCGCAGCAAGCCCGACCACGAGCTCAAGATCCCGACTTCGGAGTTCGGAAAGCAGATGCACGATGTCTATGGTGAGTGTTGGTGTTGTTGTTGGTGGTGGTGGTGGTGATGGTAGTATGCTTTTTACAGTAGAGAATATAGCTTAAAAGGGTGAAATAAAGAATAAATAAAAAGTAGTGGTAGTAGTAGTAGTAGTAGTAGTAGTAGTATTGATGGTGATAGTGGTAGTAGTAGTAGTCGTAGTAATAGTAGTGGTAATAGTAGGTGTTTATGGAGTCGGAGATTAAATAGCAGCTGCTGTTTTTGTAGTAGTGATAGTGGTTATGGTTGTAGTAGTAGTAGTAGTAGTAGTAGTGGTGGTAGGCTTGACAGTTTCTAGTGATGGTTGAAGAGGAGGAAGAGCAAGGAAGAAGAGAAGCAAGTGTTACAAGTAGGAGGAGGAGGAAGAGGAGGAGGAAGATAACCGGAAGAAGGAGGAGGAGGAGAAGTAAATTTAATAACAGTGGGAGTTTCATTAGTAAAAGGATAACCAAGAGAAAGAGAAGGAGGAGGAGGAGGAAGAAGAAGGAGAAGAAGAAGAAGAAAGAATAATAATAATAACACTAAGAAGAAGAGGAGAAAGGAGGAGAAGAAGAGGAGGAAGAAAAAACTGAAGTACATATGAGGAGGAGGAGGAGGAGGAGGAGGAGATTTTACAACAACAGGAGATAAAGTAGTGGGAGGAAGGATAACCAGGAGGAGGAGGAAGAGGAGGAGGAGGAGGAGGAGGAGGAGGAGGAGGTTATGCTGACGTCATTACCATCTGCCATTCGACTGTCTTTTGTTTCTTTGTTTATTTTGATTCCCGTGAAATATCTTGCCTAAAACATCTCTTCATATTTCATCTAAAGTCATATATTTTTTTTTTTTCTTTATCACAAGCAGAAAAAAAATATTACTCATTCATTTTCACGGATTTTATTTTTTGTTTTGTTTTTACTCAGATCATTATTTTTTTTTCATGGATTTGTTTTTAATTGTTTTTTGTTTTTTTGTTTTTCCTCAGATTATTATTTTTTTTCATGGATTTGTTTTTAATTGTTTTTTTGTTTGTTTTTGTTTTTACTCAGATTGTTATTTTTTTCATGGATTTTTTTTTTTTTTTTCAGTGTTCCAGGGAAGTTTGTTTTGGTGATAGATTATGAAAAGTGTTGAAATGACGTGTAACCTTCCTTTTTTCCCCACCCTTCTTCCCTCTTACCCTCCTCCTCCTCCTCCTCCTCCTTCTGCCTCTTCCTCCTCTTCTCTTTGTCCTGGCTCTCCTCTCTCACTTCAAACTCCTTCTTCTATAACATTTATCTCTCCTCCTCCTCCTCCTCTTCTTCTCCTTCTCTTCCTCCTCCTCCTCCTCTTCTTCCTTCCTTCTTCTCCTTTTCTCCTTTTATTTGTTTTTTTTCTGTTTCTTCTTTTTCTGGTCTTTTTTCCTCCTCCTGTTACTCATCTCCTCCTCCTCCTCCTCCTTCCTTTTTTTCTGCTTCTTCTTTCCTCCTCCTCCTACTCTTTTTCTTCCTCCTCCTCCTCCCCATCTTTTCCTTCTTCTTTTACTTTTCACCTTTCCTCTTTTTCTACTTCTTAATATTTCCTCTTCCTCCTCCTCCTCCACCTCCTCCTCCTCCTCCCCACCTCCGTCACTTCCCTCTTACCTCCCCGTACGTGCCTTTCACCCCATAACAACACCTCTCCCTTCTCCCCCCACAGGACAACTCCCCCACATGGGCCCGACACACCTGCACCCCCCTCTGAGGCCGCACTTCCCCCCACCCCTCGCCCCGCCCCCCATGGCCTCTCCCCTGCCCCCCCTCGGCGCCCACCCCCCGCCCGGCACCCCCCTCCACCACCTGTTTGGGGAGGAGTGGAGGCGTTCGCTGGAGAGGTCGGCCCAGGAGCGTCACCATATGAATTCAGGTGAGTTGATTGGCAGGTGTGATAAGTGGCAGGTGTTATGTGTTCCTCAGGTGTTAAGGTGCGAAAAGTTAATGATTGCAGGTGAACTTGTTAATTGAGCAGGTGTTAATTAGCGACAGGTGAGGTGATTAAGGTGACAGGATTGCTTGATCAGATGTTATGTGTTCCTCAGGTGTTAAAGGGCGAAAAGTTAATGATTGCAGGTGAACTTGTTAATTGAGCAAGAGATAATTAGAGACAGGTGAGGTGATTAAGGTGACGTAATTGCTTGATCAGGTGTTAATAGGTAAAAGTTAGTGATTGCAGGTGAGTTTCTTAATTGGACAGATGGTAATTAGTGACAGGTAAGGTAATTAAAACCACGTAATTGCTTTATCAGGTGTTAAAAGGCAAAATATTAATGACTGTAGGTGAGTTCGTTAATTGGACAGGTGTTAATAAGTAATTTAGGTCACCTGCTTAAGCGTCAGATCAGTTTTCCATCTTTGAAGTGTTATTGTCAAGCTTTACGTTCAAGATTATCACAGATTTCCTCATCAGTCACCTGCGAGAATGGGCAGGTGACATGAGACAGGTGTGTGTGTTTGGGGTGGAAGTGGGGGGGGGGGGAGTTAGTAGCCACGGGAACTGTAACTCTAATGGCAATGTCTCTTGAATACCGTCACGGGTCTTGGCGGGCGAACAGGTGCGGGAAGAATGTTAATATTGTGTAAATTTGCGGCCGTATTCCAAGTGTTTATCGTCGTCGTAATGAGGCGCGCACAGGTGAAACGGCTGGCAGGTGTGTGAGTAATTTACGTGCGGCGCTGCGGCGGAAAAAGCGGTTACTTACGGTTGTTTACGGTTAAGCCCGACGCGTTAGTTTTAATGATAATGGAGGAAGGCGAATATGAATTGTAAATGTGTCTTGGAAATGTCACGCAGATGCTTGGAATAATAGGAAATAATGGCGGAGTGTGGTCAGAGAGAGAGAGAGAGAGAGAGAGAGAGAGAGAGAGAGAGAGAGAGAGAGAGAGAGAGAGAGAGAGAAGAGGAGGAGGAGGAGGAAGAGAAATGTAATTGTAAGGGAAAGGAGAAAACAGGAAAAGAAAACGAGAGAAATAAAAAGTAAGGAATGAAAGGAGATAATAGGGACAAAATGAAGACGAGAGAGAGAGAGAGAGAGAGAGAGAGAGAGAGAGAGAGAGAGAGAGAGAGAGAGAGAGAGAGGGGGGTTACCTGGAGAGACATTGATCACTTCGTCGTGAGGTTAATATTAATGGCGTACCTGATATAATCTCACCTGAAGGACAAAACTCACGGTAACCTCCTCCTCGTCCTCCTCCTCGTCCTCCTCCTCCTCCTCCTCCTCCTCCTCCTCCTCCTCCTCTCAAGACTCCATATCTATTGAATCCTTTACCTTCTCTTCCCTCATTTTTTGTTCCTTTCCTTTTCCTTTTCTCCTTTCTTCTTCTTCTCCCTTTTTCTTCTTCCTCTTCCTCTTTATCACTTCCATCATCATCGAGTTTCTTCCTTCCGCTTCTACTTTCACATCTGTTTTCCTCCTTTTTTCCTGATTTCTTTTGTATATGTTTTTCCTTTATTTTCCTCCTCTTCCTGTTTTTAAGTCTTTTTTTTTATTTACTACTTCAATTTCCTTCAGTTCCTCCTTTTTCCTCTAGTCTTCTTTTTCTTAACTTCATTCTTCTTTTTTGTTTTATCTTTATTCTCTCTTTATTCCTTATTTTCTTGTTGCTATCATCATTATTTCTTTCATCGTTTCGTCTTTAGTTTCTCCTTTCTTTCCTTTCATTCTTCTACTTGTCATTCTTCTTCTCGTTTTCTCTCTATTCTCTTCTTTCCCTCACCTCCACCATCATCCTTTCCCTATCTCTTCCTGCTCCTCTTCGTCCTCCTCCTCTTTCTCCTCCTCCTCCTCCCTTATCACTTCTCCAATTTCTTCATCTCTTTCTCTTTGCTCTTCCTTCCCCAATGCCTCCTCCTCCTCGTCCTCCTCCTCCTCCTCCTCCTCCTTCAGATGCCAGCAGATAGCAGCGGTTGGGTTTTCGATAGGTCTGTCTCCCGCTGCTTTCCTCCTCTTCCTCCTCCTCCTCCTTCATCTCCTTCCTCTTTACCTCCTTCTGCTGCGCCACCTCCTCCATATCCCTTTGGTCGGCCGCATGTCAGATAACGGTTGTTGAATGCTTGGAGTCCTTCAACGCCGCCCTCAGTTCCTTCGGCTCCTTCGTATCTTCCTTCCCTTCTGCAGCGTCTCCTTCACCTGCTTCCTGCCCCCTCTGCTTCCTCTTCCAGCAGGTCAGATAGTGAGGGTGAAGTTGATTATGTCTGACTTATCGAACGCTATCTCAATTCTCTCCCTCAGCTTCCTATTCGCTTCCTTCCTTTCCTTTTCAGTGCCTTCTTCGCTTACTCCTCGTCTTCCTTTTCTAACAGCGGGATTTTTTTTTTTTTTTCATGTAGCGGGATTTTTTTTTTTCCGCCCTTGCACTGTCTCCTCTGCTGTAAAAAAAAAGAAGAAAAAATATATCTTTTCCATTGTTTTCTCCTTCTCTTATTCCTTCAGTTCTTTCCTTCCATCCTTCTGCAGTTCTTCTTTTCCTTAACCTTTTTTCTCCTTCCTCCTCCAGTGAGCCAGATATCTTCAGAGGCGAGGTTGTTGAGAGGTCTTATTCCTACCACGCTTTCTCCATCTTCTTCAATCCCTTCAACCCTTCCTCTCCTTCTTCAGTTCTTCCTTATCGTGTTCCTCTACTTCATTTTCCAGCAGGCCAGAGAGCGCAGGCGAGGTTGTTGAGAGGTCTTATTCCTACCACGCTTTCTCCATCTTCTTCAATCCCTTCAACCCTTCCTCTCCTCCTTCTTCAGTTCAACGTGTTCCTCCTCTTCTTCATTTTCCAGCAGGCCAGAGAGCGCAGGCGAGGTTGTTGAAATGTCTAACTTCTACTAAGCTTTCTCCATCAAGCCTTTAACTCCTTCCTCTCTTCCATTCTCCCTAGCAACTTGTCCTTAACCTGTTCCTCTCCCTCCCCCAGCAGGCCAGATGTCTCCGGATAGCGGCGGCGGGGTCGTTGAGAGGTCAGACTCCCGAGACTCTCCGCTGGGCGACGTGAACATGAAAAGTCCGTCGTCTCTCGTCAACGGGTTCCCGCATGAGACCAAGAGCCCCTTCCAGCCCAGGGACGACCGCTCGCCCTTCAAGGAGGAGATCTCGCCCTTGGCCTTCAAGTTCGAGGACAGGATTACCGGGGAGTCTCTCATACCCAAGGGCGACCCGATGGAAGCTCGCCTGCAGGAGATTCTGAGGTGTGTGTGTGAGGTTGTTGCGTTAGATTGGGTTGTAAGTTATGAGGTTCTGATGTGGGATTGTGAAGTTGTGGGGTTGTGAAGTGAGGTTGTTAGGTTAAATTGTGTTGTGTGGAGAAGAGTGGTTGTGATGTTGTGGAATTGTGAAGTTGTGGGGTTGTGAAGTGAGGTTGTTAGGTTAGATTGTGTTATGTGGAGAAGTGTGAATGTGTTTTTTTTCCCACCGTAGATAAATAGGTAGATAGGTAGATAGATTGATTGTTTTTCCATTCATTCACAATCCCTCATCACATCCGCATCCCTCATCCCCTCTCTAACTTGTCCTCATCTTCACCATCATCATCATCAGCATCTTACTCACTCTCTCCGTCTCTCCCTCCCCGTCGCAGATTCAACATGGAGAAATACTGTCAACAAAACCTGGATACCTTGAACCTCGCGCGCCGTGTCCGCGAGCTTCTGTCCATTCACAACATTGGACAGAGACTCTTCGCTAAGTACATCCTCGGTCTGTCACAGGTAAGCCAAATCTCACCTGTCCGTTACCTGTCAATCCTTCCCTCTTTCCTATCTTTAACTTTCACCTGTTCCCTATCACAACTTTCTCATGTCAGCCCCTTTTCTTTTCCTTTCTTTTCCTCCTATTTCTCCTTCTTCTTTCCCTCCCATGTCTTCTTCCATCTCGCCTTCCTCACCTCTCTTCATTTTCTATCTTCTCTTTCCTTTTCCTCTTCTAACCTTTTCTTTGTTGATTTTCTCTCGTTTCTCTCCGTCTATGTCTTTTTTTTTCCTTTCCTTTCTTCCTTTCATTCTCCTTTTCACTTCCCTCGTTCCCTTTTCCTTATTTTCCCTTCCTCTTCATTTTTCTCTTTTTCCTCTCCTTTCTTCCTTTCATTCTTTTCATCCTCCTCTCCTTTTACTTCCTCTCCCTTCCTCTATCTTTGTCTTTTCCCTTTCCTTTCTTCCTTCCATTTTTCTTCTCACCCTCCTCCCCTTCTTCCTTCTTCTCCATTCCTCTCCATCTTTGTCTCCTTTCCTTCCCTTTATCCTTCCTTCCTTCCTTCTTTCCTTCCTTAATTACGTCCTTGGTTACCTGTCCCCTCTTACCTGTCCCTCCCTCCCTTCTTCTCGCCTGTACAATACCTTTAACTACAGACAGAGGCTTCACTAAGTACCACGGTCACCTGTCCCCCCCCTTACCTGCCCCCCTTACCTGTCCCTCCCTCCCTTACCTGTTCGTCTTTAGCAATCAATTATTAAGGTAAAAAAAAACACATAAGCTTTATCTAATACTACAAAGGCTCTTCAAACCGCCATAATATTGTTCTCTCCCTGTATGCTTCCCTCCCTACCTCTCCCTTTCTCCCTCCCTCTTGATTCCTCTCTCCCTCTCTCTCCCAACCTTTCATCTCTCTCTCGCGCTCTCTCGCTCTCTCCTTCCTTCCATCCAGCCATCTGTTTCCTTCCCTCCCTTTCTCTCCCTGTCTCTCCCTGTTCCTCCCTCCCTCCCTCCCTCTATCTCTTATTTAATTAACTGATCCTCGCTGCTTCGTTCTGTCTCCTCCCTCGCTACTACTACTACTACTACTACTACTACTATTATAACCGTCACTACAAAAACAAGAGTAACAACAACAATAATAATAAAAAAACAGCTACTTACTCACAACTACTACTACTACTACTACTACTACCACTACCACCGTCTCTACACCTGTCCTAATCACCCTACCTGCGTCTCCTCCTTCAGGGCACAGTTTCCGAGCTCCTGTCGAAACCGAAGTGCTGGGACAAACTCACGGAGAAAGGCCGAGACTCCTACCGCAAGATGCACGCCTGGGCAACGGACGAGAACGCGATATTCCTGCTGAAGTCCCTCATCCCCAAGAAAGGTGAGTACTGACCGGGGATGTTGGAGAAGGGGAGGGGAGGTTGATGTTGTGTTGTATAAGATATGGTGTTGGTGGGTGTTTGGTGGTGTGTTTGGTGTTGAAGGAAGGGATACAGGTGATGTTGTGGTGATGTTATATAAGGGATGCTGTGGAGTGCCTGAGAGAGATAGAGAGAGAGATGTTGCTGGGTATATATGGTGTTGAAGAAGGTTGTGTTTTATGATGTTTTATGATGTTGAATGGAGGTGAGGGAAAGTGTTGCGGGGTGTTCGGTGTTGAAGTTTGGTGATGGGTGATGTTTTGCGGGGGAATGATGTTGAAAATAGGTGGTTTTGCGCTTGTATGGTGCTGAGAAAGGTGTGTGTGTGTGTGTGTGTGTGTGTGTGTGTGTGTGTGTGTGTGTGTGTTAAGGTGATGATGTAAAACTATGTACAGGTATTGAAATGGGAGATGATAATAACGACGATGAAGAAGAAGAAGAAGAAGAAGATAGAGAAATGCAAAATGAAAAACAGCTGATATCTAGACCACGGGGATTGATGGGGAGGCAGAGAGGATGTGTGGGTATGATGGAAGGGGTGATGGAAGGGGTGATGGAAGGGGTGGGAAGAAGGTAGAGGATGTAGCTAGCAGGATGGACGGGTTTGGGAAGGGTTGGAATGACTGTGTGCGATGCCATTGGGGGATCATTGAGGGACCGCCGTATGTGTTGAGATTAGCAAGTGTGTATTGTGTGGAAATGGCCGAAGAAGAGGAAGAGGAAGGGATAGTTTTTTTTTTTTCGTTCTCTTAAGCCATATACCCCTCCTCTTCCTCCTCCTTCTTTCCCATGCAAGAAGAGGAAGAGGAAGGGATTGTTGTTGTTGTTTTTTTTTCGTTTTTTTAAGCCATATACTCCACCTCTTTTCCTCCTCCTTCCCTCCTCTTTCCAAATCTGTTCCTCTTTCCTCATTCTTTCCCATGCAAGAGTGTAGTGTGAGGAATGGCCAAAGAGGAAGAGGAGGGGATTTTTTTTTCGTTTTCCTCTTAACCTACATACCCCTCCTCTTCCTCCTCCTTCACTCCTCTTTCCAAATCTGTTCCTCTTTCCTCATTCTTTCCCATGCAAGAGTGTAGTGTGAGGAATGGCCGAAGAAGAGGAAGAGGAAGAGGAAGGGTTTTTTTTTTTTCGTTTTCCTCTTAACCTACATACCCCTCCTCTTCCTCCTCCTTCCCTCCTCTTTCCAGATCTGTTCCTCTTTCCTCATTCTTTCCCATGCAAGAGTGTAGTGTGTGGGAATGGTCGAAGAGGAAGAGGAAGAGGAAGGGGTTTTTTTTTCCGTTTTCCTCTTAACTTATATACCCCTCCTCTTCCTCCTCCTTCCCTCCTCTTTCCAAATCTGTTCCTCTTTCCTCATTCTTTCCCATGCAAGAGTGTAGTGTGAGGGAATGGTCGAAGAAGAGGAAGAGGAAGAGGAAGGGATTGTTTTTTTTCGTTTTCCTCTTAACTTATATACCCCTCCTCTTCCTCCTCCTTCCCTCCTCTTTCCAAATCTGTTCCTCTTTCCTCATTCTTTCCCATGCAAGTGTGTAGTGTGAGGAATGGTAAAAAGAGGAAGAGGAAGAGGAAGGGACTTTTTTTTTCTTTTTTCGTTCTCTTAAGCCATATACTTCACCTCCTTTTCCTCCTCCTTCTCTCCTCTCTTCAAACCTTTTCCTCTCTTTTTTTCCTCCTTCCTTTCTTTCCCTCTCCCTCTTTCTTCTCTCAAGTCTCTCTCCTCTTTATTTCTCCTTTGCTCTCTCTTCTTTCCTACATCCCCTTCTTCTTTTCCTCCCTTTTCTTCTCTTCTTTTCCTTCTCTCTTTCCTCCACTTTCCTCTTCCTTTTCCCTCCTTCCTTCTTATCTCTCCTCTCTTTCTTCCGCTTCCATCTTCCTCTCTATTCCTTCCCATCCCTCTCCTTCCCCCTCCTTCTCCTCTCCTTCCCCCTCTCTTTCCTTCCTCCTTTCTTTCTTTCTCATATCCCGTCCCCTCGCTAACCCCCTTCACTCTTTCCTCCCCTTCCCTCTTCAACCCCCTCCCCCCCCTCCCCCCCCCCCCGCACACCTCTTCACCCGGGCGATATTTCAGTACGTTATGTGTTCCTAGGCAGTTTCGATCAGTCTAGTTACCGCGAATAATGATAATGCCTCGTAATTACCTGCGGAAGCCATAATATATAGCGAAGGGGGGAGCAGGTGAAGGGGGAGGGAGAGGAGGAAGGAGGAGGAGGAAGAGGTGCTGAAGGGGGGAGGAGGAGGAGAAGAGTAAGGGGAGGAAGAGGATGGAAGAGGAGAGTCAAGAAGGAGGTGATGAAGAGGAAAAGGAAGAAAAGATTAAGGAGATTGAAAGAAGAGGAAGTGGAAGGAGTTAAAGGAAGAGGAAGGGAAGGAGGTAGAAGGAAGAGGAGGAGAGTAAAAGGAAGATGGAAGGAGGAAGGGGGAAAAAGGAAGAGAAGGAGATGGAAGGAGGAAAAGAAGGAAGAGAAGGAGAGAAAGCGGAAGAAGGAAGAGATGATGAAAGGGAAAGAAGAGGGAGAAGAGAGAGGAAGAGGAGACGAAGACGGAAGAGTAAATGAAGAATGGGAGGAAGAGAAAAACAAAAAAATCAAGAGACTAAGAGAGGGGAAGGGAGACGGGGAGGGTGGAAGAAGAAAAAGCGGAAGAAGAAGAAGAAGAAGGAAGAGCCATTGGGGGTGGTAGAGGATGAGGGGGGTGAGGGGGGGGTGATAATGGCGTCGGTACCCCATATGTTCTGCTCCAATTATGTAAAAATGACGAGCATATGGACTCATGAATATGCGCGCGGTGACCTCCGGAGTCAGGCGCGTCGTAAAACTGAAGGTAAGAAGCGAAAAAAAGTACGAGAAACATAATGAAAAGAGAAGGAAAAGAAAATAGAGGAATGCAAAGGAAGACAAACGAATCAACTAAATGAAACAAAAATAGGAAAAAAATGCAATTGAAGACAGAAATAGATTAAGAAAAGGTAAAAAAGAAAAGAAAAAAATGGAGTCTCAAAAAGAAGAGTGAAAAGGATAATGGTTTCCGATACTTTCTTCTTCAACCACCATCACCACCACCACCACCACCACCACCACCATCATCACTATCACCATCATCCTCATCACCATCTACATCTTAAACTACGAACTGATAAAAAGATGAAAACTGTGTGTGGTGTTGCCTGAAGCGGAAAGGGAAAGGAAGAGGAGGAGGAAGAGGAAGAGGAGGAGGAGGAGGAGGAGGAAGAGGCCGTGACAGATACAAGCAAACGAAAGATATAACGCGCATGACAAACGAAGAGTAACGTTGTGTAATGAGCGGGACGAGGAGGAGGAGGAGGAAGAGGAGGAGGAGGAGGAGGAGGAGGAGGAGGAGGAGGAGGCTGGTCGGTCGGAGCAACTTAACAAAGACTTTTCATGCTTCTAAATTCACGGAAAGATGATTTTGAGGGAGAGGAAGAGGAGGAGGAGGTTGAAGAAGAGGAGTGGAAGAGAAGAAGAGTGGGAAAAGGGGGTTTGATATAGAAGGAGGAGAGGTCTGAAAAGGGAGGAAGGGAGAAGAGGAGGGAAGAGTCAGCTGTTGAAATGGGCAAGGTAGGAAGTGGAGTATAGAAGGGGAAAGGTATGGGATGAGGGGAAGAGGGGAGAGAGAGGGGAAGGAAGGGGTTGCATTGAGGAGTGGAGGAGGGGGAAGGGGAGGAAAGAAAAGGAAGGGAAAAGGAGGAGGGAAGTGGACTGAAGTGTTGGGGGAGCAAGTGGAGGGGGGAGGAGGAGGAGGAGGAGGAGTGTAATAATTATGAGAGAGAGAGAGAGAGAGAGAGAGAGAGAGAGAGAGAGAGAGAGAGAGAGAGAGAGAGAGAGAGAGAGAAAAGCAAGGAATGGGATAAATAGGGGAGAAGAAGGAGGAGGAGGGAGGGGGAGGAAGAGGAGTGTCAATCATTGGCGAAGGGGAGACAAGGAAGGAGGGAGAGAGACCAGAGAAGAGGAGAAGGAAGAGGAAAGAAGGGGAGAGCGGAGGGAGGGGAGTAGAGAAGTGGACTGGAGAAGGAAGAAAGGAAAGGGGGGGAGAGGGGGAGGATAGAGAAGAGAGGGAAGGAGGGGAGGGTTAGGGGAGAGAAAAGCTAAGTACGGGAGAGAGAAGGGGGAAGGAAGGAGGGAAGTAGGGGAGTATAGGTGAGAGAGAGAGGGAGGGGGTAGGGGAACGTCAGTCATTTGGGGGTTGGGGGGTGGGGGGGGGAGCGGGAAGTAGGGAAGGGGCGCCGTCAGTCGTGTCCTGAGGTCGAGAAAACAAATTTCATAATTATAAGCTTGTGGCTGCGCGTGTATGGTTTACGAGAGCGGCCGGCGGGGAATTAGTCGGCAGGAAGGCTTTATGGGGGCCTGGGAGACGCGGCGGTGGAGGAGGTGGAGGGGGTGGTGTTAGTGGAAGTGGAAGTGTGTTAGTGTTGGTGGTGGTCAGTGGAAGAGTGGAGTTAGTGGTGTTGATGAGGGTTAGTGGTAATGGTGGTGGTGGTGGTGGAGGGGGTGGTAGTAGTGGAAGTGTTAGTGTTGTTGGTGGTCAGTGGAAGTGGTGGAGTTAGTGGTATTGATGAGGGTTAGTGGTGGTGGTGGTGCTGGTGAGATGTTATGTAGTGGTGGTGGTGGTGATGAGAGGGTTGGTAGTTGTAGTGGTGATGAGGGAATGTTAGTGGTAGTGGAGAGGGGTGTTAGTGGTGGTGATGGTGGTAGTCTTGTGTGGTGGTAGTGGTGTTTGGTGTGTAGTGGAAGGGATGAGGTGGAGGGTGGAGGTGGAGGTGGTGGTATTGGTAGGGCAGTATTGGTGATGAGGAGGAGGGGAATGATCGTGTCGGGGAGAGGGGGGGAGGGGGGGGGGCTAACTCACCTGTCCTATAACCTGTATACCTGTGTACCTGTAGTCTCCACCTCCCCTAGACAGGTCAGTGAGCCTAATAAGTGGACGCGTCTTTTTCCCTGACGGGCGGCCGCAGGTGACACGCACAGGTGACACAGGTAAGGAGGCACACCTGGGCGGCATAAAGAGAGAGAGAGAGAGAGAGAGAGAGAGAGAGAGAGAGAGAGAGAGAGAGAGAGAGAGAGAGAGAGAGCCTATATCACATCCCCTCAGGCCAACAACTGTGATTAGAACACCTTCCACACGCTATCAAAGACTCTCTCTCTCTCTCTCTCTCTCTCTCTCTCTCTCTCTCTCTCTCTCTCTCTCTCTCTCCAATTAACAGGTCGTTGTTCGATTAGGTAATCCGATTTGAATATCCCACCGCTAATAGGAGGAGGAGAGGAGGAAGAGGAAGAGGAAGAGGAAGAGGAGGAGGAAGAGGAAGAGGAGAAGGAGGAGGTCTGGTGAATGCAATTGGCTGTGATCACAAGCTGCAATGTGTGTGTGTGTGTGTGTGTGTGTGTGTGTGTGTGTGTGTGTGTCATCCTTGTTCACTTAATATTAGGAGACATACAACCTCTCTCTCTCTCTCTCTCTCTCTCTCTCTTTTCCCTTCCCTTCCCTTCCCCTCCCTCCCCCCTTCCCGTCACGCAAGGCTGGGCCACAAATGAAGCGTTTCAGAGCAAGGTTCGAAGCATTATACAACACTGTGAACCGTGTCTGAACCACTCGTCTTCCCGCCCGGCCGACTCACTGTAATGACACACCTCTTTAACTCTTGACCAATCGCGTGCCTCGGCCTGTTATCCACCCTGGTCTCATATCGTATTGGGCTCGTGATCGCCAGCCGCTACCGTCTCTGAAATTGGATTGGAGGAGAGCACAGTGATGGGTATTTGGGTATGGCTGAACCTCCCCCCATGCCCTCCTCTGGCCCACGTTCGAACCCCAGTGCCCATTCATTGCTGGGTGGACAGGGGTATCGCAGGAGAGTGCCCAGGAATCGAACCTCAGATCTCTAGTTTGTGAGGCGAGCGCGTTAACCAGTAGACCAGAGATAGAGAGTGTGTGTGTGTGTGTGTGTGTGTGTGTGTGTGTGTGTGTGTGTGTTGATTATCTCGTTAATCTCCGTGTAAATGAATTGATTGAAGCGTTTGCCTGATGGTGATGATGATGTCTAACTAATCAACTATTTCGAGTTTTCATATATTCATTTATCGCTAATCGTCTTTTTTTTACCATTATATCAGTCACGTGTATGCATGATGTGTATCCGTGTTATGCATTCCTCTTCAGTAATCACTTATACTATTTATATCTCTAATACTTTCTCTATGTATGTCTTCCTCGGTCTATGGAAATTTGAGGATCTTTTACTCCTTTCTATACTACTGTTACCTTCTATTACTGTCTATATCTATCAAGCAACCAATCTATCTACTTCTCTTTCTTCTATTGCAATCTCTTACTTTTCCTCTATGTCTTCCTCGTTTCGGGTCTGTCTTCCGGTAACTCGGCAACACGGATATCTGTCAGAGTGATTAAAAGTGATATATTTCTCCCCTGTAGTCAATTTCTATACTCCGTTCATTTCTATACTACTTCTCTATACCTGTTACTTTCTCTGTGCGTCTTCGTCCTGGGTCTGTCTTCCGGTGACTCGGCAACACGGATATCTGTCGGAGTGATTAAAAGTGATATATTTCTCCACTGCAGTCAATTTCTATACTCCGTTCATTTCTATACTACTTCTCTATACCTGTTACTTTCTCTGTGCGTCTTGCTCGTCTGGGTCTGTCTTCCGGGCACTCGGCAACACGGATATCTGTCAGAGTGATTGAAGGTGTTATATTTCTTCACTGTAGTCATTTATTTCAATACTACTTTCATTTTTATACTTTTTCTCTATACCTGTTACTTTCTCTGTGCGTCTTCTCGTCTGGGTCTGTCTCCGGTAACTCGGCAACACGGATATCTGTCGAAGTGATTGAAGGTGTTATATTTCTTCACAGTAGTCATTTATTTCAATACTACGTTCATTTTTATACTTTTTCTCTATACCAGTTACTTTCTGTGTCTTCTCGTCTGGGTCTGTCTCCGGTAACTCGGCAACACGGATATCTGTCGGAGTGATTGAAGGTGTTATATTTCTTCACGGTAGTCATTTCTTTCTATACTACGTTCATTTTTATATTATTTCTCAAACTCTTACTTTCCCTGTGCCACCGTTGTCAAATTATCGTACTCAGAACAATTCATTTATCATTTTTAGGCTCCAAGACTGTCTCAACCACGCAAATAATGATAGGAAATTAAGTTCATCGTAGAAACTCTTAAATATTGGTGTTTTTTGTTCTTCTTTGCTATAGTTATCGGTCAAAAACTACGAAAATGCAATGGGCTGAGTACGATAATTTGACAGCGCTGCCCTGTGCCTCTCGCTCGTCCATTCGGCAATACGCAGATCCGCCGGAGTGGCCAAGAAGGGTCATTCCTCTTCGGTAATTACAGAGTTCCCGAGCGGAGCTTAACGACGACGGTTCATCATCTTATTATTAGCTAACTCACTCCCCCTTCCCCTCCCCCCCTTCCCTATACCCCCCCTCCCCCCTCATTTACATAGGGACCATAATGAGGTGATGAGTGCCGTGTTCCTCGCCTCTATGGACAGAACCTTCCCTTTCTCCCACCCACGGCGCGGCTTCGGGGGCAAAACGATGCTATCCAACCCCGAAGTATAGCGATTCTGGTCTCTGTGGTCACTTAGCGTAGAGATCAGTGACTTTTTGGGGGGTCCTGTGTGAGGGAGGAAGAGAGGAAGTTGTCACTGGAGGAAAGGGAGGGAAGGAGGGAAAAAAGGGATTGGAGAAGGAAATGGAAGGAGGTAAAAGATTAGTTACTTGTGTGTATTACTGACAAGGGAAGGAAGGAGGGAAGGAAGGAAGGAAGGAAGGAAGGGAGGGAGGGAGGGAGGGACAGCAAGGAACATCAGGTATGCAATAAAAAAAAAAAACCGTGAGGGAAGGGAGGAAAAAAGTTAGAGAGAGAGAGAGAGAGAGAGAGAGAGAGAGAGAGAGAGAGAGAGAGAGATGGGGGGAAGGGGAAGGAAGACTAGGCGGAAGAAGACCCTGAACGTGAGTGTAAGGAGGAGGAGGAGGAGGAGGGGGAAGAGGAGGAGGAAGCAAGGATGGAAGGAGGGAGAGAGAGATGAACTGAAAGGGAGGAAGATAGGAGGAAAGAAAAGGATGGAAGAGAGGAGGAAGGAAGAAGAGAGAAGTGGAGGAAGGAAAGAGAAGGAAAAACAGGAAGGAAGAAGAGGGAAGGAAGATAGGAGGGATGAAAAGGCTGGAAGAGAGGATGGAGAGAGAGGAGGAAGGAAGAAGAGATAACTATAGGAACGAAAGAAAAAGAGGGAAGAACGATAGATAGCGGAAAGGATGAGAGAAGAAGGAAGAAGAGATAAACGAAGAAAGGAGAAGAACAGAGAGGTGGAGGAAAGGAAGGGAAGGACAGCAGAGAACGGAAGCGGGAAGAAGAGGGAGGAAGGGAGAGCCATCCAGGTATACCAGGTAGGGAGAGGCAGACAGACCCCCAGCGAGCCAGGGAGGGAAGGGGAGGGAGGGAGAGAGCGCGGGTTAAGCATGACACAGACGCCTGCTCCGGATGTGGGCTAAACAAAGCTCGCTGTGGGAGTGGCGACGAATCATAAAAAACTGTTCTCAATTTCCTGTTGTTTGATGATTTGTGGAGCCCTCTGATCACGGCTGATTATCATAGAGGGGGGGGGGGGGGAGGAAAGGAAGGGAGGTAGGGAGGAGGTAGAGTTGAAGGAAAGAGAGGGAGAGGAAGGAAGGGAAGGGGAAGGGTTGAGGGAAGAAGGAAAGGGAGGTAGGGAGGAGGTAGAGTTGAAGGAAAGAGAGGGAGAGGAAGGGTGGAAGGGGCTGAGGAAGGAAGGGAAGGGGAAGGGTTGAGGGAGGAAGGAAAGAAGGAGAGGTAAGGATGGGAGGAAAGAGGAGGAAAGGAAGGAAGGCAGGGAGGGAGGTTGAAGGAAAGAGAGGGAGAGGAAGGGTGGAAGGGGCTGAGTAAGGAAGGGAAGGTAGAGGGAGAGAAGGGAAGGGTTGAGGAAGAAAGGAAAGAGGGAGTAGAAAGGTAGGATAGAAGGGGAAAGAGAGGAAGGAAGGAAGGGAGGAAAGGGGGGTGGAGGACTAAGGGAGAAAGTGAGGAACGGGTGAAGAAAGGAAGAGAAGGGAAGGAAGGAAAGGAAAGAAGGGAGATGAAGGGTTGAGGGAGGGAAAGAAAGGGAGTGAAGATAGAGAGAGGGAGGAAAGGGAGGAAGAATGGTTGAAAAGAAATAAATGAAGAAAAAAGAGAGAGAGAGAGAGAGAGAGAGAGAGAGAGAGAGAAAATAAAAATAACATAATCGACCATAATTAAAAGCAAAATGAAATAGAGAAAAGCGAAGAAAATAAAAAAAATAAAGAAAAAGAAATAGAAGACAGAAAGAGAGGAAACAGGGAAGAAAGGAGGAGAGAAAAATCAGAACAGGGGAAGGGAGGGAGGGAGAAAAATGGGGAGGGAGAGAGGAAGGGAGGGAGGGGTGGGATGGGAGGAAGGAAGGAGGAAAAAAAAGACAAAAAAAGGACAGATTGAGGAAGGAGGAAGAGGAGGAAATATAGGCAGGAGAGAGAGAGAGAGAGAGAGAGAGAGAGAGAGAGAGAGAGAGAGAGAGAGAGAGAGAGAGACGAGAGACGAGAGACGAGAGACTTGATTAAAGAGAAGAAAGACGAACTTGAAATAAAGAAAAAGAGAAAGGAAGTGGATGATAAACAAAGAAAAGAGAAGGAAAAAGAGAAAAACAAAGAAGGAAAATAAAGAAAAAGAAAGAAAATGGAGGATAGACAAAGAAAAGAGAAGAAAACAGAAAAACAAAGAAGGAAAATAAAGAAAAAGAAAGAAAGTGAATGATAAACAAAGAAAAGACAAGAAAAAAGAGAAAAACAAGAAGGAAAATAAAGAAAAAAAATGGAAAATGAGGGAAAATCACACGAGACGGAGGTGGAAAATGAAAAAAAAAGATGAATGAGGAAAATTGCATGAAAAAAAAAAATTAATATTGAAGTGATTACCAGAAGAAGCGAACACATCCCTGATTGCACTTCATTGCGGCTAGAAACGAAATGATGACGGAAGCAGAACACGAAGCGAACAGGTAATGCGGGCGACAAAGAAGATGGAGACGGTCAGCTGTGATATAAGAAGCGGCAATTACATGTATTATTCACGTTATAAGTAGGAGAAAGAAGAGGAAGAGGAGGAGGAGGAGGAGGAGGAGGAGGAAGGAGTGACGATGAGGGAAAGAAGGAGGAAAGAAAAGAGTAAGGAGAGGTATTAGAGAGAGAGAGAGAGAGAGAGAGAGGAAGTACGGAAACTCACAAAAAAACTTAATAGTGATGAATTGAGAAATAAACACTTGGATAGATCGATAAAAGAGAGAGAGAGAGAGAGAGAGAGAGAGAGAGAGAGAGAGAGAGAGAGAGAAAGGATCCTAATAACTACCTTGGTATTTGTATTTACAGCATTTACACAACACTCTCCTTACGATTTATGTTTCCGCGGTGAGACATTAAGATTACAACGTCGATAACAGCGAACCGACGAACGAACGAACGGCGGAAGCGACCAACCGACCATCGCCACTCGACCGTCCCCTCAGACCACCTCGACCACAACAACACCGTGGGGCGACCCGATCACTTCAGTATATTCAGTCCGACCAACTCATGTAATGTGTCTCTACCAATTCGACCAATAGAATCACTCCTCCCAAAATCGACCGTATATATTGATAAAAAATTCGACCAAGGTGACCAACGCATCCCAGTCAGTTCAACCAGCGCAAGAAACACTACCAAAATTCATCAGATTCGACCGAACTTCAATTAATACCATCCGACCAACTCAACCTAAGGGAAATCTACCAAATCGTCCACATACTCGTAGGCCTATTCAACTAACTCAACCATCGCTCTCCCAAGCAACCCTGGTAATAGTCTGACCCTTCTGTACCATGAACCTAACGAAACGCACATTTGACAAGGCTTTCCTGAGTTTTGGGGCATTTCCATGGGTAGTTTTATGACCCTGGTGGTAGTCTGTCCCTTCTCCTGTACCATGAACCTAAGGAAACGCACATTTGACAAGGCTTTCATGAATTTTGGGGGCATTTCCAGGGGTAGTTTAATGACCCTGGTGGTAGTCTGACCCTTCTTCTGTACCATGAACCCAAGGAAACGCACATTTGGCAAGGCTTTCGTGAGTTTTGGGGCATTTCCAGGGGTAGTTTAATGACCCTGGTGGTAGTCTGACCCTTCTTCTGTACCATGAACCTAATATACCACTCATAAATACCCGACTGATCCGCTTTTTGACCTTTGGAAATTGTTGATGTAAAAGCCGAAAGCATCGAACATTACCGGCCATTTTCTTATCTAACTCCCTGCTCCTCATTCATCAAGGGAGGCTCTCTATGGATGTATGCTCCCTATGAATGATGAGCAGATGTGTTGTAACCGGGTGTCAGCTGGACCGTGGGCGCTGTCTGGCAGATCAACGGTCCATATCACACTAATCCAGACCTCAATGGTAAATAGAACACGGGGCTTACAACCTGATCAGAATTACAACCGTCTAACCTAAGCAGACCCAACCAAGCTAGCATACCCAATACACACAACCCCCTCAACCAAATTTCCACCCCCCCCCACCCCCACCCCCCGGATAAAACCAGCACCCCGTGAAGGCGATATATTGCCCGTTCACGCCTCAACTTCCTTTCCCGCTTAAAATACCCTTGATATATCGACGCCTCGCTCCATTAATAGCCCAACGCCTCTGTCCCATTAATAGCCCAACGCCTCACACATTTATAGCCCAACGCCTCTGTCCCAATAAAGTAGCCCAACGCCTGAAATTAATAGCCCAACGCCTCTGTTTCAAGGTCGTAAATAAGGAAATCCAAAGTGAAAAAGGTGTTAGTGAATGGCTTGCTTTTGGTTACCTTTTGAAGCGTGATTGTGTGATCTATAAAAAGGTAGTGATGTGTTACCTGTATGTTTGTTTGTGTTTTACCTGTGATTAATTAAGTGTATGTGTGTGTGTGTGTGTGTGTGTTTTACCTGTGATTAATTGTTTGTGTGTGTGTTTGTGTTTTACCTGTGATTAATTAGGTGTTTGTGTTTGTGTTTGTGTGTGTTTGTGTTTTACCTGTGATTAATTAAGTGTTTGTGTATGTGTGTTTGTTTGTGTGTTTGTGTGATACTGAAGAACTCGTGCATATTACTGAAAGAAAAATTGGAGGAAAACTAAAAAAAAAAAACACGAAATATTGTACTGAATAAATAATGAAAGTAATAAAGGAAAAAAATACCATAATACTGAACAAAACCAAAAAAAAACAGAGAAAAGTGAAAAAAATTAATATTGTCCTAAAAATGTCGAAGTACTGAAAGAGAAAATGAAAAGAAAGATAGAAGAAAAATAAAGAGAGAGAGAGAGAGAGAGAGAGAGAGAGAGAGAGAGAGAGAGAGAGAGAGAGAGAGAGAATTTGAGGGACACGACACAAAGAAATGACTCACGAATCAACAACAAAAAAGAAAAGAAAACGGAGATCAGGGAACATCTCCTTTTATTCTCCCTCTAGTCTCCCTTTAGTCTCCCTTTCCGCTAATCTCCAGTGGGTGTTGTGATGTAACCCTCCCTTTATCTCCCTTTCCTCCTCCTCCTCCTCCTCCAATCTTAACCTCATCCTAAGTTACCTCCCTTCCTTCTCATCTCCTCCTCTCCTCCTCCTCCTTCTCCTCCTCCTCCTCATTAGCCCGTCTTCCCTCCTCCCTCACCTCCTCTGTAATACCTCTTCTACCTTTTTCCTCTCTCCTCTTTTTTTTCCTCCCTTACCTCCTCTTCTGTCTCTCCCTTTCCTCCCTCTTCTCTTTCTTTATCCCTCCATCTCTTCTCTTTATAACTCTCTCTGTTCCCTCTTATAGCATTGGTGTGTTCCTCCTCCTCCTCCTCCTCCTCCTCCTCCTTACCTCCTCTTCCTCCTCCTCCTCCTCCTCTTCAAGTTCCCATCCCTCCTTCGTTTCTTCTCGTCTTTGTCCAATGCTCAGACACATCCTCCTCCTCCTCCTCCTCCTCCTCCTCCTCCTCCTCCTCCTCCTCTTCGGCCAGTGACACGTGGAGCGCATCACCTGTAATCACGGTCCACACTTCGATACCTGGACGTGAAGTATTAATTAGGGACGATTTTCAGCGGGAATCATACGCCATTGGGACCCTCACCTTTACCTGCCCTCAGCTCCTCCTCCTCCTCCTCCTCCTCTTCCTCCTCCTCCTCTTTTTGTTCGTCACCTCGTCTCTCTTTGATATTTCTCCTGTTTCTTCTTGATCTTTTCCTCCTCCTCCTCCTCCTCTTCTTAGCTCTTCCTCCTCCTCCTCCTCCTCTTCTTTGATATTTGGTTCTTCTGTTATTGCTTCTTCATTTGATTTTCCTTTTCACCTTTTCGTGTTTTTCCTCCTTTTTCTCTTCTTCTTCTTCTTCTTCCTCCTCCTCCTCCTCCTCCTCCTCCTCCTCCTCATTATCATCATTTATCTGGAAAAGAGGAAAATATAGAGAAAAGGGAAGTATATATAAACAAACAACAACAATAACAAGCCAAGCAAGACAACAACAACAACAACAATGACACTTTCTGAACGATGCCAAAAAAAAATAAAGGAAAAAAAAAGAAAAATAAAGAAAAAATTAAGAAGGAGAAGAAGGGGTTAGTTATGTGTGTACGTATGTGTGTGTCTGTCAGTGTGTTTATAGAGTAAGGAAAGATAAAAAAAAAAAATAATAAATCCAAAAAGAAAGAAAAAAAAAGAGAGCAGAAAAGACCAAGATCCTTGAGACCCACCAATTGATTCTCCTTCTAAATCAGGTAATGACGCAATGCACCTGTGATTACCTGTGACAAGGAGGAGGAGGAGGAGGAGAAGTAGTATGTGACTGAATATAGGACAAAGACAAGAAGAAAAAGAAGATAGCAAAAAGAAGAGAAGAAGAAGAAGGAGGAGGAGGAGGAGGAGGGGGAGAAGTATGTGACTGAATATAGGACAAAGACAAGAAGAAAAAAGAAGATAGCAAAAAGAAGAGAAGAAGGAGGAGGAGGAGAACAAAGAAGAGGAGAGAAGAGGGAAAGTGAGTGACGGAATATAAAGAGATACAAGAAGAAAGAGGAAAATCAAGAGGAGATGGGAAGAGGAGGAAGAAGAAAAATGGAAGAGAATGAAGAGAGTAAAGAAAAAGGATGGGAAAGGAAAACAAAAAAGACGAAAAAAGAAAACAAAAAAAAGATAACAAAAAAGAAAACAAGAAAACAAAAAGAAAACAACAAAAAATGAAAGGAAGGAGAACAGTGGTTAGGGGATAAGAGAGGAGAAAGAGGAAAGAGAAAGGAAAGGGGAAGGAGGGGAGGAGAGGAAAAGATGGAGAGAGAGAGAGAGAGAGAGAGAGAGAGAGAGAGAGAGAGAGAGAGAGAGAGAGAGAGAGAGAGAGAGAGAGAGAGAGAGAGAGAGAGAGAAAGGCAGGGTGAAAGACAGGAAAGCAAATAAAGCGATAAAATAAAAGAAGGAAAAGTGAAACAAAGAGATGGAGGAGGAGGAGGAGGAATTCAATGACGAGGAAACAGAAAAAGAAAAAGAAAAATAACGAAACTAATTGTAGAGAAAGAAACACACAAAGGAAAAAAAGAGGATAAAGAGGAGTGCAGTGGAGCAAGACGAGGAGGGGGAGGAGGAGGAAGAGGAAGAGGAGGAGGAGGAGGAGGAGAAGGACAGACGAGAGAGTAGAAGGAGAAAGAAAGACAAAAGGAGAAAACGTAGATGAATAAAGGAGAAGAAGGAGAAAAGAAGACATAGAGAAGAAGATAAAGAATAGGAATAAAACAAAACAAAAGAAAAGGAGAATTAGGAAAAAGAGGAAAAACACAAAAGTCGAAACATAATTGAAGAAAAGAAGAGGAGGAAAAGCAGATAACACACACACACACACACACACACACACACACACACACACACACACACACACACACACACACACACACATACACACGCACACACACACACACAGGGCAGAGCGTGGGCCCAATCATACTAATGGTATTACAAATAAAATCCATAGACGGAGAGGGCGAGTTTAATTCTGTCGGGCATGTTTGATAGTAAGTCAACATGCACCCTCATCCCCCTTTGTTGCAGCGGGGGGGGGGGGGGGGTGGAGGAGGAGGAGGTGGAGGTGGAGGTGGAGGTGGAGGTGGGAGTGCGGCGTTGCGTTTCTTGTCCTTTGCAAACCACCCATCCTCCTCCTCCTCCTCTTCTTCCTTTCCTCCTCCTCCTTCCCTTCCTTCCTTCCTTCAATCCTTCGTCTCCTACCTGATTCACTCCCTCCTGTTGGTCTTCCTTCTTCCTCTTCCTCCTCCTCCTCCTCCTCCTGGTCTTCCCTTGTCCTACCTTCTCCTCTTCCTTCTCCTCCTCTTCTCCTCCTTCTCTTCCTTCCTTCCTTCAATCCTTCGTCTCCAATCGTTCGTTCCTTCCCTCCTGTTGAGTTTTCCTTCTTCCTCTTCCTTCCAATCTCTCCCTCCATTTTCCCTCCTCTCTCTCTCTTCTTCTCCCTCCTCCTCCTCTGCATACATAACCTCCTCCCTGACCACCTCAACACACACACACACACACACACACACACACGATTAGAGAGAGAGGGAGCCATGATTTAGCGCCCTCACTCTCTCTCCTTATAACGCATTTCGACCTAATTATTACTGAACTATGCGGCTAATTTGTCACTTTTCGCCTGTAATTACCCTTAGCACACACACACACACACACACACACACACACACACACACACACACACACAAAGAAAAAGG
The DNA here is from genome assembly GCF_024679095.1 of Eriocheir sinensis. Lineage (NCBI taxonomy): Eukaryota > Metazoa > Arthropoda > Malacostraca > Decapoda > Varunidae > Eriocheir > Eriocheir sinensis. The sequence continues at coordinate 4,724,210 of NC_066558.1, forward strand.
ACGTTGTGGAGACCAGACTTTTTAATTTTTTTCTTTATTTTTCTTTTCTTTCCTTTTTTTTGGCATCGTTAAGAAAGTGTCATTGTTGTTGTCGTTGTCTTGCTTAGCTGTTGTTGTTGTTTTGTGTTGCACGACGAAAAGATTTAAGAAGAAACACAACAAAGAAGAAACTAAGAAAAATATTAAAGTATCTCCTCTAAACAACTTCCCTGTGCAATACATTTTTTTATTTAGTTGTTACACTGTAGTTTATCATATTAGAGAGAGAGAGAGAGAGAGAGAGAGAGAGAGAGAGAGAGAGAGAGAGAGAGAGAGAGAGAGAGAGAGAGAGAGAGAGAGAGAGGGAGAAAGAGGAAGAAAGGAAGGGAGGAAGGTAGGAAGAAGTAATGGAAGGAGAGAGGAAGAACAGGGAGAAAGAGGAGAAAGGAAGAGAGAAAGAGGAAGAAGTAAGGAAGGGGAAGGAGGAAACAGGAAGGGAGGAAGGAGGAAACAGAGGTAGAGGAAAAGGGAAAGGGAGAAAGGGAGAATAGGAGAAACAGAAGGAGGAAAGAGGAGGAAACAGAGAGGAGGGAGGAAAGAGGAAAGGGAGAATAGGGAAAGGAAGGAGGGAGATTTAAAGGAGGAGGAGGGAGGAGGAGGAACAGAGGAAAGAGGGAGAAGGAAAGGGAGGACGGGCTAACAGGAGAAACAGAAGGAGGGGGAAGTTGTGAAGGAGGAGGAGGAGGAGGAGGAGGAGGAACAGAGGAAAGAGGAAGAAGGTTAAAGGTAGGAATGGAGAACAGGAGAAACAGAAGGAGGGGGTGAAGGAGGAGGAGGAGGAGGAACAGAGGAAAGAAGGGGGCAGGGTGAGGGGGAATGAGGGAGGGGTTCAGGGGGCGCAGAGCGAGTCTAGTCAATGAGAAAGACGCTCAGCAAACACTAGGGACAATGGCTTGCCTTCATCCGCCATTCGATACCTTTTTTGATGGTGCGCCCAACAGCCTGATTGTTTGACCTGGCCCGGCTACCGTGTGAGTGGGGGGCGGGGGGAGGAGGGAGGGAGAGAGGGAGTGAGTGAGTGCAGATACAGACCCAAATAGTAACATGGACAGGTACACAGACAGACAGACACACAGAATGACAGACAAAGTTTGATACAAAGACAGATAGAAAGATACATTAACAGAAAATACACGGAACAGACAGACGGATAGACAGACAGACAGACAGACAGGCAGACGAAGAAAAACTAATTCCATATCAAAATAAATAGAAGGATAGCAACGGAGAGAGAGAGAGAGAGAGAGAGAGAGAGAGAGAGAGAGAGAGAGAGAGAGAGAGAGAGAGAGAGAGAGAGAGAGAGAGAGAGAGAGAGAGAGAGAGAGAGAGAGAGAGAGAGAGAGGCAGGTAAACTTAAACAAACAAACATATCAGTCGTTCACACACCTTCCTCTGAGGGCGCGAGAAACATTGGGTGCAGGTGAGCAGAAGGCTTAACACCTGTACGAGTTGATCACCTGTCGAGACCCCGTGCTCTAATTACCCTAGACAGACGTGGCTCAGATGTGCTCAGGTGTTCATCAGAGGCAGGTGTGTCGGTCTACCTGGAGAGCCACATTACAGGTCGGATATGTGGCTCGTTTAATTAGTACAGGTGTGACTTAAGGTATTAGGTAAGCCAAGTGTAAGGGTGTGTTCTATAATGAGCCACTTTTTACCTGTACAGCCACATCTCAAGGTAAAGATATGGCTCCGTTCTTTAATATAGGTGTGGCTCTGCGTGTTAAGCTATCCAGGTGTTGACAGGTATGGCTAATTTCACCTGTGGCTCATTTGCTCTCTCCGGAGCTAATGAGCAACTTTCACCTGTTGAGCCAGACCCCACATGAAAGATCTGGCTCATTAAGACCATACAGGTGTGGCTCTCTCTGTGTCCGGCCAGGTATTCAGGGATGGGGCGCGCGTTACCTGGGGCTGATTTTCCCTCTGTTTGTGGTGTTAATGAGCCACTTTTACCTGTGTGTCACCTGCTCTTTACCTGTGTCCCCCGCGCTGTGATTTAACATTCGTTTCACCCGGGAGTAAGTGTGTTCGTATGTTGGTGGGGGACAGGTGACGGAAGGGATTTATCGTATATCGTTATTTATCTATCATTTACTAACACAGCACAGGTGAACATGTTTGAAAAAAGGTGTTGATTGATTTGCGTAACTGTTCAACTTTTCTCCCATTGGTGTTCTTTGGTAATAATTAGGAGTTTGTTTGTTTGTTTGTTTGTTTGTGTTTGATTACTGCGTTTTGGTATGTGGGTTCTGCTCTCCTTCTCTTTTTCGCGTATTTTTTTCATTCTTTCCCTTTCCTTTGTTTCTCCTAATTTCTTTTTTTTTGCTTCGATCTTTCTTCACCTCATTTTATCTTTGTCTTTTCTTTCTTTTCTTATTCCTTCATTTCCGTTATTTTTTTCTTTCTCTGTTTCATTTTTTTCCTGTCTGAGATCAAAGTTTTTTTTTTCATTTTTTTTCCGTTAATGATTATTGATTTGACGTGTCCTTGCATATATATATATATATATATATATATATATCTCTCTCTCTCTCTTCTTCCTTCTTTCATCACTTAATCCTATTACCTTTTTAACACTGTCCGTTCCACCTTTAATTACTGTTCCATGCTCCATAATTACAACTCAATGCATCCACAATCTTACTTTCTCATTCCTACATTCCTTAAATTCCCACTCCTTCCCTCCCCTCCACTGCCGATCCATCTGTTTAATACTTGCAACTCTATAATATGCATTCCCACTCTTCCTTTCTCTCATTCCTCCATTCCATAATCCAGTTTTCACTCTTTCTGTTCCCTTCAATCTCTGTTACACGTATAATCACCATTTCGTGTTTGGTAATTGTGATTCTATGCATGCAAAGTCTTCCTGTGTTCTAGTTTTTCCTTTCTCTTATTCCTGTTCCTTAATCCAGTTTCCACTCCTCTTTCCTTCCCTTCAATGTCTGTTCCACTTTTTAATTCTTACAACTCTTTAACATGCATCCACATTCTCCCTTTCCTTCATTCTTCCATTCCTTAATCCAGTTTCCACTCCTCTTCCCTTCCCTTCAATGTCTGTTCCACTTTTTAATACTTACAACTCTTTAACATGCATCCACATTCTCCCTTTCCTTCATTCTTCCATTCCTTAATCCAGTTTCCACTCCTCTTCCCTTCCCTTCAATGTCTGTTCCACTTTTTAATACTTACAACTCTTTAATATGCATCCACATTCTCCCTTTCCCTTATTCTTCCATTCCTTAATCCAGTTTCCACTCCTCTTCCCTTCCCTTCAATGCCTGTTCCACTTTTTAATACTTACAACTCTTTAACATGCCTCCACATTCTTCCTCTCCTTCATTCCTCTCTTCCTTGATCCAATTCCCATTTCTCTTCCTTCCAACCCTTTTAATATCCATCCACATCCTTCCTCTCCTTCATATCTCCATTCCTTAATCCAATTCCCACTTCTCTTCCTTTCAACCCTGTCCGTTCCCCGTCATTTTCTGTCCGTCGCTCCATGATTACGGGGCGGCTCCGTCACCTCATTACACACACGCGGAACACACTCGTCATTACGGATCTGAATTGCAAATGATTGACTATTAAGCAGAAATGATTCAAGGCTCGTCATCAATATTTCATGACGTGTCTGTGTCCCGACGCCCGAAAGTTGATGTCACACAAAGTAGCATAATTAGAGCGAGAGAGAGAGAGAGAGAGAGAGAGAGAGAGAGAGAGAGAGAGAGAGAGAGAGAGAGAGAGAGAGAGAGAGAGAGAGAGAGAGAGAGAGAGAGAGAGAGAGAGAGAATGAAAATAAGATAATCGACCATAATTTAAAGCAAATGGAATAGAGAAAAGCGAAGGAAAGAAGGAGGAAAGAAAAGAATAAGGAGAGAGAGAGAGAGAGAGAGAGAGAGAGAGAGAGAGAGAGAGAGAGAGAGAGAGAGAGAGAGAGAGAGAGAGAGAGAGAGAGAGAGAGAGAGAGAGAGAGAGAGAGAGAGAGAGAGAGAGCATTAACAAACCCCTTACAAGCTCTCATTTCAACATTTTCTTTATTATTATTTAAGTTCATGTTTTACTTTTTTTCAATAGGTTACCTTCTTTTAAGACAACTTCAGTACATCAGTTCAGTTTAAGCCTTCAGAATTCTTCCTTAATAAACTTCAATCAACTTCAGCCCATCAGCTCATTTTAAGCCTTCAGAACTCTTCCTTAATAAACTTCAATCAACTTCAGCCCATCAGTTCATTTTAAGCCTTCAGAACTCTTCCTTAACAAACTTCAATTAACTTCGGTCTGTCTATCGGGTGTCTCCCTCACCTGTCTTACCTGAGCCACTCCTCCGGTCGAGTCTGTCACGCGTCAACACACATTTCCATCACATTAACAGCTATTTTTCGAAGCAGGGACAATAATAATCCTTGCTGTGGACGGGCTGGGTAATGATTGGCCCGGAACACAACGACGAACACTTGCTGCTGGGTTGTGTTGCCCTTGTTATTGCCTTCATTGTTATTATTAATGTGTTTGTTTTCATCCTTCTCCTTTTCTTAGTGAGAGAATCGTGACTTGGTAGACGCTTATAAAACATTTTCAGGGCATTTCTTAGACAATTTGATGCTTTCTAATCGATTTTTTTTTCTAGCCAAAACTAAATTCTTGTGATTTTTTCTGTTTACAGTTTAGAAAATGTTTTGAAAGATTCACTAATACTCGGTGATGACCTTTTTGTAGATGTTTAGATATTTTTTTATGATATTGCATTTTTTGTTATTTTTATTTTATAATTATTATTTTCTGTTTTTTATAAGATTTTAGGCAAGCATCTCACCAGTAGCTGTCATGAAGTATTTGTGTTTTCAGTAACAATTACAATTTTCTCATCGATTTATCATGAAACTTTCAAGTAGAGAAGATCAAAAAAATTTACCAATATTATTTTTATTTCAATTTTCATCAGATTTAACATTTTTTGCTTTTTATCCTTTGAATAAGTAACTGTTCATGGTCACGCTAGGGAGTGGAGGGAGTGCTGTGTAGCCTGGAGCACAAAGCTGATAGGCAGGACGTCTTGGTCACATATGTGGTAGGCCTTGTGAGTACAAATGTGGCAGACAACTTAAAGACAGTGTGGTAGGCCCCTGTAACAGAGATGTGGTAGGCCCCCTGAGCTCAAATGTGGTAGGCCCCTTAAGCAGTGTGGTAGGGTCCTGTAACAGAGATGTGGTAGGCCTCATAAACAGTGTGGTAGGGTCCAGTAACAGAGATGTGGTAGGCCTCATAAACAGTGTGGTAGGGTCCTGTAACAGAGATGTGGTAGGCCTCATAAACAGTGTGGTAGGATCCTGTAACAGAGATGTGATAGGCCCCTAAACAGTGTGGTAGGCAGTCCCTGTAACACATGTGGTAGGCCTCATAAACAGTGTGGTAGGGTCCAGTAACAGAGATGTGGTAGGCCTCATAAACAGTGTGGTAGGGTCCTGTAACACATGTGGTAGGCCCCTAAACAGTGTGGTAGGCAGTCCCTGTAACACATGTGGTAGGCCTCATACACAGTGTGGTAGGGTCCTGTAACACATGTGGTAGGCGTGTGGAGCACAATGTGGTGTTGGAGGTAATACAGTGGCCTTGTCTTGTGTTGCAGCGTGCCGTAGGAAACCCGATGCTTGCCTGATGCCAAATGGTCAGTACTCAACCTCGTCCTTGTGGCCTACTACTAGGACCTGTATCAGACCTGTTTACTTGATCGTCAACCCTCACTCAGTACATAAGGGATGCTAAAGGGACGGTAAAGTCATGGCACTCTCCCTCACTCACTTTAGTCACTTCAAAATCACTTCTCGAGGTTGACTTGTCAGGTATACATTCACGTGTGACTGTTGATTGTAGTGGTGTGTTGGGTAGACTCTCCTCTCCCTCACCCCCTCCCTCTCCCTCACTCTTTGATATTATATTATGGCACTTCAGTATTGATAAGCTCCTCTTCCTTTCTGTTGTAAATATCTTTCGTTCCTCACCTGTGTTTTTAATTAAGTAATAAGTGACACCTGTGTATTGCTGTTTACCTGGGCAGTGTGTTTGTGTGTGTGAGGGGTGGGTGGGTGGGGAGGTCTGACTGTGTGTGTGTGTGTGTGTGTGTGTGTGTGTGTGGTGAGTGAGTGATGTTTGACGTTTTATTGTGGTGGGGTGATGATGTTGATGCTAAATATAACCCGCGGGTCTCTCTCTCTCTCTCTCTCTCTCTCTCTCTCTCTCTCTCTCTCTCTCTCTCTCTCGTTGATGGCTGCTTCATTAAGTGTCGCCCCATCACCGATCAGCCGCCTGCCAGGGCTGCCAACATGACCGAGACAGGCGTGATGGAAGCACTGGAGTAACGTTTGTAAGGGAAAAAAACGTTGGGTGTGCGTGTGTGTGTACGTCGGTGGCTGTGTATGTGAGGGTCTGCCTACGGGGGAACGGTGTGCACTATGGGTCTGATGGTTGTACGGTAAAGAGGAAAGGTTAAAGGGGAAGACAAAAGAAGAAAAGGAGCAAGCGAGAAGATAGGAAGAATATGGTAGAGAAAACAAGAAACCAGGAACGCAAAAGAAGATAGGAAGGATATGGTAGAGAAAACAAGAAACCAGGAACGCAAAAGAAGATAGGAAGGATATGGTAGACTAAAGAGAAAACAGAAGATAAGGAACCAGGAACGCAAAAGAAGATAGGAAGAATATGGTAGACTAAAGAGAAAACAGAAGATAAGGAACCAGGAACGCGAATGAAGATAGGAAGAATATGGTAGACTAAAGAGAAAACAGAAGATAAGGAACCAGGAACGCAAAAGAAGATAGGAAGGAGAACATGGTAGACTAAAGGAAAAACAAATTAAAGATAAAGACCAAAAAAATCAGTTTGGGTAGATAGTTTTTTTGTTACCCTTTTAAAATGAGATTACGTCATAGGAAATTTAAAGGGAAAAAACAAAACAAAAATGACCTCGTGACGCAAAGGATACCAAACCAATGATCAGTTTAGGTTTGATATGTAATTTGACCGTCTCCTTAAGAATGAAGTTATAGAAAGAGGATGTGTAGAGTTGTAGACGAAGATAGACAGTTGTGAATAGTATTTAGAGATGAAAGAAGGAAGGCATTTGTGAAGAGTTTACGAAGGTTGAAACAGAACAGTGAGAAGTAAAGTAGAGGTAGAGCCGAGGAGAAGAGAAGAGGAGAGAAAACGGTTTAATTCTAGATGGAAATTTTAATGTCTTGGGAGTTTACACGTGAATAAGAAAGACAATAGTTTACATGTGTGTGTGTATGTGTGTGTGTGTGTGTGTGTGTGTGTGTGTGTGTGTGTGTGTGTGTGTGTGTGTGTGTGTGTGTGTTTGCGTGCACTCACATCACTTCGCCTAACAGTTCTTACATGGAAAATAATGCAGAAGTTGGCACCCCATTCTCCTCCCCTCCCGACACCCCACCCCACCTTCCCCTCCCCTCCCCACACCCCACCCTTCTCCTCCACCCCCGCACATCCTCCCCTTTCCACTTCTATCATGTAAAGTAATGGAAAAGTTGACACGTACCCTCCCCCCTCACCCCCTCACCCCCCCCTCACCCCGCTAATAATACTACCACCTGGAGCAACGAGAGCCCAGCCGTGTGTGCGTGTGTGTGTGTGTGTGTGTGTGTGTGTGTGTGTGTGTGTGTGTGTGTGTGTGTGTGTGTGGTCATGCAAACTCATAAATCCATCAGAGTATCATGCACGCGTCAAGAACTTACTCCCCTCTCCCCATCTCCCCTTCTCCCCTCTCACTTATTCTCCCCCGTACTCAGTTCTCGTTTTCTCCTTATTTATCTTTCTCTCCCCTCAGTTTCCCTCTCGCTTGCCCCCTCCCCTTTCTCTCCTCTCCCCTCACTCTTACAATATCTCCCCTCTCCCCTCACTTCTCCCCTTACTCAGTTTTGTTCTTATCTATCTTTCCTTACCTCTTCCTCTCTCCCCAGCACTTTCCCTCTCACTTACCCTCTCCCCTTTCTCTCCTCTCCCCTCATTCTTACAATCTCCCCTCTCCCTTAATACAGTTTTTTTCTTACCTCTTATCTCCCCTCAACCTTCTCATCTCCCCTCTCTTTCCCTCTCACTTAACCTCTCCTCTCCCCACTTTCCATCTCCCCTCTTCCCTCTCCCCTCAATTATCCTCCCCTTATGTATCTTCCCTATGCTCTTCTCCTCCCAAACCTCCTCTCCTCTTTTCCTCTCCCCATCCTTCTCTCCCCATCACTTCCCCTGTTCCATTATCTTTCTCCCCACTCACCCTTTCTTCTCCCCTCTGTTTTTCTCTTTCCTCTCCCCTCACTTTCCTTCCTCTCCCCTCATCTCCTATCCTTCTTCTCCCTCTCTCCCCAGTTACTTGTTATTTTTTTTTACCCTCCCTCTCCTCTCTCACTTCTCCTCTCTCTCTCTCTCTCTCTCTCTCTCTCTCTCTCTCTGGCCTACTGAAGTCCCTGTCATCTCTCCCTCCCCCTCTTCCTCCCTCCCTCGCTCCCTCCCTCCCTCCCGACGAAGGCGTGGGCGACATCCTGCGGCTGTTTTCAGTTAGCAAGTTATTCAGTAATTCTCCATAATGGGTAATGGGCGTAAGGGTCATTATCGCCTTGAGACACAGGGCGGCGTGGACCTTATGGCCGGGGCGTGAGTCATGAGGGTGAGTCGCGTTCAAATGGGCTAATGGTTAAGGGTGATGATGCTGTGTTAAGGGCTATGATTCACGACTATATAGTGCTGCTGTTTCTTCTTCTGTGTCTTCCTCTTCCTCCTCCTCGATGTGTGTGTGGGAAGACAGTGCTATGTGAGTTTTCTTTTTTTTTCCCTTCTTTTATTGTCTTTTTCTCCTGGAGTGTGTGTTTTTTTGTGAGTTTCCTTGTTTTCTCTTTTTTTGGGGTTCCTTAACTTTTTTTCTTGTCCTGAAGTGAGTTTTTTTTCATTTATTTTCATGTTTTTTTTCCTTTTCTTTTCCTGAACTTTTTTTTGGGGGGGGTCCTGAAGTGGTGTTTTTTCGCTTACTTTCATATTTTTCTTCATTTTCTCCTCCTTAACTTTTTTTTCAATCCCGAAGTTTTGTTTTTTGCACTTGTTTTCATTTGTGTTGCCTGTCCTGTACTTGTTCTTGTCTGGTTTTTGTTTTCTTTGTTTTTGTTTTCTTTGTTTTGTTATGTGGTTCTTGTTTTGATATAATGATCGTTTAGTCTCCCCTTTCCCCCCCATTCTCTCTCGTCCCTTTTATTCCTTTGTCTTCACCGTTTCTTCGTTGAGGTTCAGTTTTCTTCTTTGCTTCCTCTTCCGTCCTTATTTCCTTCCCTTTCTTCCTTCCTCTCCTTACTGACCTGCCCCTCCTTCCCTTTCACCTCCTCCTCGAAGCTCAATCTCTCCTCCTCTTCCTCCTCCTCCTTTAGCAGTCCTCCTTTACTTTCCCCTTCTTATCTCTCCTTCCTTTCTTCCTTCTCAAAATTCTTTCTCTCCCTCTTTCTTTTTCTTTCTTTTTTCCTCACTTCCATTTCATCTTCCTTCCCCTCTTTCTCCTTTTCACGATTCAGTCTCTTTCTCTCCTTTCCTATATTCGTTTTCCTCCTCTTCTCCCTCCTTACTCTCCCTCCTTCTTTCTCCTTTCCTCCCTATTGAGACATCCAATCACATTAGGAGAGGTCAGAACACACACACACACACACACACACACACACACACACACACACACATACTTGACTCACTCTCAGTTCAGGTGGTCAGGGAAATCTCAGCTCACTCCACTCAGATTTATATTGGCTCAGATCATCATAATGTGACCCAGGTGTGTTTGGTCGGCCGGCGCTATAGGTAAAAGGCCACAGGTGAGCTCCAGGTGGGTTGAAGGAGGGGTAGGAGGGGGGTGAAGAGGTTGGGAAAAGGTAAAAAGGGGCTCAGGTGACTTGGATATGGGAAGCAGGTAAATTGAATGGTAATGGAATGAAATTGAAAGTGCTTTGGAGATTTAGGTTGAAGTTGAACAGGTAAATCTCAAGTGGGGTTAGAAAAGCGTTGAGGAAGGTAATATACAGGTAAAGTTAGGTAAGAGTAGGTTGATAGGGAGGCATAGAAAGGCTGAAAGGGTAAATTGAAAGGGTTATGGAGGGAGGTGGTGGGTTCTAAGTGTCTTTCCGGTGAGTGGAATGCCATTAAAAGGATCAAGAAGAGGTTTTGGAGTGCTGGAGTTGGTTCTGAAAGGGTTTGGACTCTCTTAGGAATATCCAGGTTATGAGAGAAATAGATAGATAAATAGATAAAGAGATAGACAATGACACACGAACAAGGACTTAACATACATAAATACAGACAGACAGACAGACAAATAGACAGACAAATAGACAGAGATTGAAGTGAAACAGGAACATTGATACTTCTTGACAGACAGACAGACATATAGACAGACAAATAGACAGATATTGAAATGAAACACGAACATTTATACCTCTAGACAGACAGACATATAAACAGACAAATAGACAGAGATTGAAATGAGACACGAACATTTATACCTCTAGACAGACAGACATATAGACAGACAAATAGACAGAGATTGAAATGAAACAGGAACATTGAGACTTCTTGACAGACAGACAGACAAATAGACAGAGATTGAAATGAAACACGAACGTTGATACTTCTAAACAGACAGACAGACAAAGACAAGAAAAGGAAAAAAAACAAAAAAACAAAAAAAAGGAAACTAACAGGAACACATCAAAACAGACAGACAGACAGACAGAAAGCAAGACACCAAATGACCTCTACTGTGTCGGGGTCATATAAATTACTCTTTTTCCCCATTTTTTCCCCTTTTTGACCCTCGCCCCTTCCCCCCCCCCCTCACCCACGCCCCATTCACCCCCCGCCTCCCCCATCCACCCTCCCCCCCCCCTCGCGTTAACTCTAATAATGTGAACCGCAAGAAAAGAACACCGCCTGAACTCAAACGCTAAATTGTCTCTTTCGTTGTTATAAAAAGCAGGGAATGGAAGGGAGGGGAGGGAGAGGGAGAGGAAGGGAGGGAGGAAGAGGAATGAGAGAAAAAGAAAGGAGGAAACGAATACGAAGAGATAGATACACAGAGAATAATGATGGATAGATAGTAGAGATTGACTGATAGGAGGTAGATACACAGAGAATAATGATAGATAGATAGATGGATAATAGATTGATTGATAGATAGATAAACAGAGAAAGACGATAGAAGAAAAGATGAAAGAAGAAAGTGAAGACAAAAATATTAAAGAAAGATAAATAAGTAGGGAAATAGATAGGCAGATAAACAGATATATAAAGATAGATAGATAGACACATAGATAGATAGATAGATAGACGTAGTTGTTCTTCACATTTATCATTCTTTTCTTTTTTCTTTTTTTCTTTTTCTTTCTCTACGTCTTTCTTAGTGATAAAAAAAAAAAGTCGGGTTATTTTCGTGTTTACTTCGCGTGACTTGTACGAATAAAGTAATTGTAAGTGTTCCTGAAGTAAATAAGTAAAAAGTAGGAGGAGTGGAAGGCGGCAATTGATTACTTTTTTGTCTTGTCATTTTGGGGGATTTTTATTTACTTTTTTTTTTTTTTTTTTTCTCCATTGTCGATATTTTTTTATTTTTCCTAATTTCACTTTTTTCTTTTTTCTCATTTTCTTTTTTTTTTTCTTTATTTTGCTACGTATATTTTTTCTTCTATTTTTTTTCATCATTATTCATTTGTTTTGTTTGTTCTGTTATTCCCATTTTCTTCTTTCTTTCTTCTTTCTTCCTTTCTTTTTCATCATTCACTTTATATTCCGATCTTTCACATTTTTCTCATTCATTCATTCATTTCTCCCTTTCTTCTTTCTTTCCCTCCTTCCTTCCTTCCTTCTTTCCTTCCTTCCTTCCTTCCTCTTGCTTCTCTCCTGTATTTTATCCTTTCCTTCCATTCCCCTATCCATTCTTTTTTTCCTTTCTTTCCTTCCTTTCTTTCCTCTCTCCATCTCTCTTTCTGTGTTCTTTATTTCACTCATTTTCCGTTATTTCAGTCCATCATTGTCTTTCTCTTTTTTTCTTAAGTCATGTCGCGTTTGTCTCTGAGGCCGGAAGCGTTTCTCTTTTCTTTCCCTTTTTCCTCTTTTTTTCCCTTTTCGTGACAATGGGAAAAGTCTCGATCTCTTTGACTCACCTGCCCCTTTTTTTGCCTCATTAACCTGAGACATTCGAATTACCTGTCATTATATTTTTATCACTAAACGGAACTTTCTATTTTTTTATGATTTTTAGGAAACAATCACATTTTGGGGGATGGGTTGGTCTGATTGTGTGTGTGTGTGTGTGTGTGTGTGTGTGTGTGTGTGTGTGTGTGTGTCAGAAGGGGAGGAAGGGAGAAGCGACAGAGGGAAGGGAGATAAAAAAAAAAAGAATGAAAAATGAGGGAGATAAAGAAATAAAGAAAAAAAAAGAGAGGAGAGAGGAAAAAAAGATGAAAAGAGGAATGATAAATAAGGGAGATGAAGAGAAAAAGAAAAAAAAGAGAGAAGAGAGGAAAGGGAGATTTAAAGAGAAATGAGAGATGAGGAAGATGAAGAGAAAAAGAAAAAAAAAGAGAGAGGAGAGAGGAAAGGGCAAGATCAGGAGAGAAAACAAGAAAATAATCAAGAGAAAAGAAGAAAAGGGAAGGAAAGGAGAGGAAGAAAGAACATAAGGAGAAGAGAAAAAAGAAATGAAAAAGGATTACAATCAAGGAAAAGAGGAAAAGGATGAAGAAAAACAAACTTGAAGAAAAACGGGAAGAAGGAAAAGAGAAAAAAGGAAGAGGAAAACACGAGAATTAGTTTAGCTATTTTTGAGAGAAGAGGAAAAGGAGAAAAGAGAAAGAGGAAAAAGAGGAAGAGGAAAACAAGAGGAAGTACTTTGACGACTCCTTAAGAATAAATTACATAGTTTCTTTATATAATTCAAAAGGTAAATCGTCTTAATCAGTTTCCAGGTAAATTCACGCGCTTATATGATTTAAATAGAAGGGCGAATTTTGCTTCTTTTAATCCAACGAGACATTTGATAGATAAACATTAATCAGCGGGCGAGAGAGAGAGAGAGAGAGAGAGAGATTAGAATATGATGGTAATTTATTGTATTTTCCTCCTTCCTTCCTTTCTTCCTTCCTTCCATTCTCCCTTCCTTCTTTTCCTTCTTTCCTTCATCCATTCTTTTCCTTTTCAGCTCTTCCTATTTCCATTTGCTTCCTTCCTTCAATCATTTCTCCCTTTCTTCATTCTTTCTTTCCCTCCTTCCTTCCTTCCTTCCTTCCTTTCTCTTGCTTCTTTTCCGTATTTTATCCTTTTCCTTCCTTTCTATCTCCATTCTTTTTTTTTCCTTTCTTCTTTCCTTCCTTTCTTTCCTCTGGCCATCCTTCTTTCCTTCATAACCTCTTTCCTCTCTTCTTTCATTCGTTCTTTCTTTTTGTTTTCCATCTTTCCTTCCCTCCATCCCTCCCTCCTTTCTTCCTTCCCATCCTTCTCTCCTTTCTTCTTTCCTTCATCACCTCTTTCCTCGCTTCTCTCCTTCGCTCCCTCCCTCCCTTCTTTCTTCCTTCCCATCCTTCTCTCCTTTCTTCTTTCCTTCATTATCTCTTTCCTCTTTTCTTCCCTTCGTTCTTTCTTTTTGTTTTTCATCTTTCCTTCCCTCCCTTCTCTCCCTCTTTCCTTCTTTCCTTCCCTCCTCCTCTCCCTCTCTCCCTCCTTCCTTCCCTCCTCCACCTCTTCGATCACAGTCTTGATTGCAATTCATTTTCATTCATAATTTGAGTCGTCGTGGAATATTTGATTGCAATTATGTGGTGTCGAAGGATTTTTTTTCCCTCTTCTTTTTTCCCTCTCTTTTATTTTCCTTTTATTTTTAGGTTGGTGAGATTTTTTTTTTTTTTTTTTTTTGGTTACGTTTGTTTTTCTTGTTTTTTGTTGTTTTTCTTTGTTATTCCTTTGTTTTTTCCTTTTTTCTTTCATTTTTATTGTTTTCTCTTTATTTCTTTCCCTTTTTCCAGTTTGAGTTTTTTTGTGATTATTTGTTTGTTTGTTTGTATTTCTCTTTTTTTTACAGTTTTTCTTTGTTTTTCCTTTACTGTTATTTCATTTTATTGGTTATATTTTTTGTGTTTTCTTTATTGTTTTTATCTACTTTTTTCCTCCTTCCTCCATTCTTCCTTTCTTCTTTTTCCTTTTCTTCTATTTCTTATTTATACCTTTCTTCTCTCCTCTTCCTCTCCCTTCCTCTTATCTTACTCCTGTCCTTGTCCTCTTCCTATCTCTCTTCCTCTTCCTCCTCCTCCTCTTCTTGATCCTTTCCTCTTCTTATTTCTAGTCCGCCTCCTCCTCCTCCTCCTCCTCCTCCTCCTTGTCCACTATCCATGCTTCTCTTCTCCTCCTCCTCCTCTTCCTCTTCCTTCGCCTTCTCGTCCACTCTCAAAGCTTCCTCCTCCTCCTCCTCTTCTACAATCACTACCTCCTCCTCCTCCTCCTCCTCCTCGCCATCAAAGCCTTCCAGTGTCCAGCGGGTTCCGGAAAAGCCTCTCGTTTGGTTGTTAAAAGGAAATTTTTCGCTCGAACTTGGCCCATCACGGCGAGAGTAATCGAGCGGCTGAACGAGGCGACGCTACGCTCTTCTTGGCTTTTTCCTCATCACCTGAACCTACCTATCTCTCTCTCTCTCTCTCTCTCTCTCTCTCTCTCTCTCTCTCTCTCTCTCTCTCTCTCTCTCTCTCTCTCTCTCTCGTTATTCCCTTTTTTTCAGCTTTTTCCTGTTTTATTTCATCTTGGCTTTTTCCTCATCGTCGTCACCTGAACCTACCTACTCTCTCTCTCTCTCTCTCTCTCTCTCTCTCTCTCTCTCTCTCTCTCTCTCTCTCTCTCTCTCTCTCTCTTTCTTTTGTCTTCTATTGTTTTTTGTTTTTTTCCTACATTTTTTTTCACTTTTTATTCCATTTACTTCCCTTACTTATTCTTTTCCTCCTCTTCTTCTCCTCATCTCTTTTCTTCCTTCTTTCTCTTTTTCTTCATTTCCACCACTTATGTTTCTTTTCCGTTTCATATTCTCCTTTGATTCTCTTTCCTTCCCTTCCTCCTCCTTCTCCCCTTCTTTTTCTTTTCTTCCTTTCCCCTTCCTGTTCTTTCTTCTTTTCCGCTACTCTTTTTATTTTCTTCCCCTCCTCCTCCTCCTCTTCTTTCTTTTTACTTTCTATTCCTCCTTTTCTCTCGCTTGTCTTCTTCCCATTTTTTTGTGTTTCATTCCTATCTTCATCTACTTCTGTCTCCTCCTTCCATTCCCTTTCATTCCTTCAATTCTCCTCCTCTTCTATCTTTCTCTTCATCCCCTTTCCCTCTCACACTCTCCTCCTCCCTCCTCTCCCTCCCCCCTCTCCTCCCCTTCCCCCCCTCGCTCTTTACCTGCAGAAAGAAACACAGGTGGGAGGGAGAGCATTGATCAGGGAAACTATGAGGATAAATCTATTAAAAGTTTCATTTAATTCTCCGCTTCACCGAGAGGCAGATTGAAACCGCCTATATATTGATGCTAAGGTATTGGTCAACCGCCCCCCCTCCCCCCTCCTTCCCCCCTCTCTCTCTCCCTGGTCGGTCTCTCTTTCTCTCTCTCTCTCTCTCTCCCTTCCCCTCCCCCTCTCTCTCTCCCTCCCTCCCTCTCCCTCACCTCTTATATCTCTATCTCTCCCCTCTCGTAAGCTATTGACTTCTCGTATTTCCATTTTCATTTATTTTTCTTTTTTTCCTTTTTTTCCCTCTTTAATTGGTTGTTTCTTTTCCTCTTTCTCTTCTTTTCTTTTGGCCCTTCTCTTTTTTTTCTCTCCATTTTCCTTTTTCATTTTTTCCTCTCTCCTTCTCTTCCTCATTGTTTTCTCTCTCCCTTTTTTTCTCTCCATCCTTCTTTACTCTTTCCTCTCCCTTCCTCCTATCTCCTACAATCGCCCCCTGTTTTTTCTCCCTCCCACGTCTCTCTCCCTTTCCTTCCCTCCTTATCCCTCCCTTTCTCTCTTCTCGTTATTTCCTTCCTCCACTTTCTCATCTCTTCCTCTCCTCTATAATCTCCTTTTCCTCTCATCCTCTCATCACCCTTATAGGCCTTCCTCTCTCCCACTTTCTCTTCTTCCTTTTCCTCCCTCTCCTCCTCCTCTCTCCACCTGTCCTTTAGAAAGTTACCTTAATTACCTCACCACATCCACTTCACCTGAAAAAGTTTGCTCCAGGTGGAAAAATTACCTGTATTTGTGGAGAGAAAAGCAACTGTGACCAGGAGGAGGAGGAGGAGGAGGAGGAGGGAGAGAAGGGAGGTTAGAGAAAAGGAGAAGAGGAAAGGGAAGGAAAAAGAGGAAGGAAAGACAAGAGGAAAGAAAACTATAAACATGAAGGAAGAGGAAAACAGAAGAAAAAGAGAAAGGAAAAGAGGAAAAGACAAACAAAAGGAGAAAAAGAAGGAAAATTCGAAAAAGAAAGGAAAATGAGAAGAAAATGAAAAAAGAGAAAAAGAAGAAGAGGAAAAGAGAAAGAAAAGAAGAAAAAGAGAAAGGAAAACAGGGAAAGGTAAACAAAAGGAGAAAAAGATAAAGAAAATTAGAAAAAAAGAAAGGAAAATGAGAAGAAAAAGGAGGAAAAACGAGAAAGTAGGAAAATGAAAAGAAAGAAGAAGAAAAGAGAAGGAACAGGAGAACAGATAGAGACAGACAGACAGACAGACAGACAGAAACAGGAGCTCGGGAGTGTGTTAATGTCACCCCGCCCACCCCCACCCCTCCCCACCCCGCCCCATAACCCCCAAATTTCCTCTTCTTGATTTTTCTGGACGCAACACAAATTTGAGGGCGTCGTTGGCGGCTTCATTCTGTTAATTAAGGTGATCGTAAAAGGGGGATCATTAGCTCTGATTGCCCCCCTTTACCTGCCCGGCCGTGATTTTTACCTGAGCGAGAGAGAGAGAGAGAGAGAGAGAGAGAGAGAGAGAGGGAGAGGGAGAGGGAGTGTGTTATTTGGCTCGTTTGAAATCGTGTGTTCATGAATGTATGCATGTGTGTGTGTGTGTGTGTGTGTGTGTGTGTGTGTGTGTGTGTGTGTGTAGTGGGGTCGGTCAAAACATCTACAAAACACGTATTTTTCCTGTTCTTACTCTCTTTATCATCTTCCTCCTCCTCTTCCTTCTCTTCCTCCCTTCTCTTCCTTTACCTTCATCGTCTTCTCATTCTACTCTCTTCCTCCTTCTTCTTCATTATCCATCTTTCACATTCCTTTTCTTCTTTCGCTTCACTCCTTCCTCCTTCATCTTCCTCCTCTTCCTTTCCTTTTCTTTTTCTTTCTCTTCCTTATTACCTTCTTTCTCCAATCCTCCCTTCTTCTTCTTCATCATCTACCCTTCACCTTAATCTTCCTGTTGCCTTCTTCCTATACCCTCCTCGTCCTCCTCCTCCTCGTCACCTTCCCTCACCTCCCTTACCTGTTTGAAGCCTCACCTGAATATG